>NC_064808.1:68841663-69141663 GCF_023721935.1 Panthera uncia
CCCCCATGGGTTTCTGTTATGTTTCTCAGGATCCACATAAGAGTGAAACCATACCTTGCATGATTTTTAGAATGACGTGGAATATACACACACAAAAGAAACACACATTTCACTCTAAAAAAATTCTTAAAATCAAAAACAAGTTTCTTACCATTGTGAGGGTAAATGGATGGTTTTCTAACGCAGACACACTGGGACAATGTAGAATAATATACTAAAAAACAACAAACATAGTTTCTAAGTGACCAGAAGAGAAGTTCAAGCATTCCAATGATGGCATGAATGCTGATTTTCAAAACTTATATAAAGATAAAGGGAATTTAAAAGTTACTAAACACTGACTCACCTGGCCAGGTCTTGCTTTAAAATTTTCTTTGACCATCCGGATTTCCATGACATCTGAGGGATGACGTATGACTGAGATGATGGTGACTGGCTTATTGCTCCGGATACACCTGTAAAGTCTTTCAGCACAATACAGGCACAAAGGTCCAGAAATCCAAAGCCAAGTCTAGTGGAGAATTTTTGAAATACACTTTAAGAAATACTTGTATTGTAGGAATCCTTACCTCCTGCTCAATTGTTTATGTCATACATTACAGTAATGAAATTTTAATCTATATTTTGAATAATAAAATGTAAAGAAAAATGAATGAAAAATAAGATGCTCACTGCAACTTATTCACACAAGACTAAAGTATGAAATCGAAAGGGAGGAGCCCCTGGGTGACTCGGTCAGTTACACATCTGACTCTTGATTTCAGCTCAGGTCATGATCTCACAGTTCGTGAATTCAAGTGCCACAGTGGGCTCCATGCTGACAGTGCGAAGCCTACTTGTATCCTCTCTCTCTCCCTTTCTCTTCCCCTCTTCCACTCTCTCCCTCTCTCTCTCTCAAAAATAAATAAACTTTAAAAATAAATAAATAATGAAAAATAAAAGGGGAACCGATGTGCCATATTAACAGGTATGCATACATTGTTTCATATGTCCCTCTATGTATACCATAAACACATAATGCATGCATATACAGTATTTTATCTAAAGAGAGAAGGGAAATTAAGTGCTCAAATCAATTTGAAGATGATTTCAGAAAAAATTGTACCACTCCAATATCTGTTAAAAAAAAGAAAATCCTGGATATATATGTATTTTTCTTTCTATTTTTAAGGTATTAAAATGTTTTAGTTTGCAGGAGCAATTGGAATTCTTCAGAATGTCAGGTAAGTTTATTTAGAGTATTTTTTAAATACTTTTATCTATTTATTTTTTATTTGAGTGTAGTTGACACACAATGTTACATTAGTTTCAGGTATACAACTTAGTGATATGGCAAGTTTACACATTATACTATGTTCACGATAAGTACAGCTACTATCTGTTCCACGTTTATACAATGCAAAATATGTTTATGCACAGATTTTAAAATATAGGACATACTACGCACACTGCTTACAACTTTTACATAATAAAAGTAATAGGAGCAGAAGATAACATATAGAATTTGGGCAGTGTGACAATTTCACATGTGTGCTGTATAGATATCCCAGATCCCAGGATAACTAGCTGCATGCTCTCAGAAGTACGGAAGCCTGTGTGGTCAACCCTTCCTCTAGAACTGCACACTTTATTTCCCTCATCACTTGGAGACCTCTGATCCAAACTTATTTTAATGGTTACTTTTTTAAACCTTACTTACATAGCTATTTCAGACCTTCCTCCTTCCTTGCAGACAGATCATGCCTCTTCCTAATATTTTGTTTGCTACTGTGTGAGTAGCAGACATCACAAGACAAGCTCTGCAATGCAGCAGGCTGGCAACTCTGAGATGGTCACTTACCCTTTGAGCATCAAGTGTCATGTAAGTAAAATGGGAGTCACAATACCTGCCCTGCCTAACATATAGCACTGTGTGAAGCCCGGACAATTCTGAAAACTGCAAAGTCTATTAGAAATCTAGAGGATTGTTACTGACAATAAACACAAGACTAATATACTTATTCCAAAGTCATCTACAAATTCACTCTACTTTTCGACTCCTTTTTCTCTTCTGAAAACAGACATTTGACATACTGTGCCATACTTCCACCTGCTATAGGCAAAGAGTACAGGGTGTTAATTCCCATGTGGACAGCTCCCATAGCCACATGGGAAGATCAAGGCCCTTGCTGAAGTACTCACTGGGTATTTGGGTAAGAATATTTTCTAAGAGTAAACATTTTAGTCAAAGACCTGGTTTTCTACTCTACTTCTGTCATGTAGTAGGTTGCAGAGTTTGCTGAAGGTATTTTATGTATTTAAGCCACAATTTTATCATCAGAAAATTAAGGATGATAGTAATGGCTTCAAAGAGCTATTGTGAACATTAAAAGAAATTATGCATACAGTACATTTTAGCACAATACATAACAGATGAGACTAAGCATTCAACAAATTGACTTTACAATTTATTATTTATAGTATTATACATAATATCGTACTGTAACATTATTCTATACCATAATAATAATTACTATTAGTGTTAGTTCTTTCACTATTGTTTTTATTATTCAACCTATTTTTCTCAACGGATAGGGCAAGCACCAGTGCCACAGTATGCAAAGATTACATGGTCAGTTAAGCAGGAATTTTCCATAGTCTGTAATATCATAGGGCTTTCTCCTTGAACACCAGCTACCTATAATGGAAAAACAGGTGCTCTCTTGCTGTTGAAACATCCTAGAATGTTCTTTTCTACAAGAACAATTGTTTTATATACCTCCAAAAACATGTTTAAATGTACTGTTGGTCAATAATTATGGAACTATGGACTTTGCAGAGACCATCAAAGATACAAAATCAATCTGACCTGTGGAAAATTAGCTTGGAACCTGGGCTCTTCCATACAAATCTTCACAAATCTGTTTTGGGTAAGTTCATCTGGCTTTGCAAATCCTTCAGGAAAAGATTCACGAAAATGTTCTGAGAGATAATCTTGTAAATGAATATTCTGGTAGTGGGTTCCATTAAGATTGATGCAGCCAGGAGGGTGGGTATCTAAATTAGTTTGATACTTCAGCAGTCCTCTGAAATTAAATTTAAAAAAAAAGAAGGTGAAAATGAAATGGAAATCAGGGGACATAGTATGAGAAAATAGCCTCTTTTTCTTGTTAACTTTCCATAGCATTTATCTGGAAAGTGCTTTTCATATATCTTACTTAGGAGCAATTGAGAAATCCTAAAACTTTTAATTAATTCTTTACTATGGGACTAAACCAAGATTTTTAGCCCTTAAACAAAGGCCACAAATACATGGTTGGGAAGAATACATCAATATTTACAACTACTCTTGAATTTCACAGCCTTTATTTCAACTCCATTAGGCATTCGTACAACCATATACAAGTTTTCACTTCAATAAATACTATAATAATGAGTACTTTTGCTATATCTTCAAACACAAATGGGAAAGTGTAGGGATCATATTTGATTTGGCTGAGACTGGATAAATCAGGCCTTGGTGATTTACAGAGAAATATTAAACAAACACAGTAACAAGAACTAGAAGTTGGCATCTCGTTTGGTCTGCAAATTAATATACATCAATTAGACCCTACCCATGTTTACTTTTCAAAATTTCTCCATAAAGAAGACCATATAAAAGACTCAAAATAATTAATCAGGAAGGAGGGCCTAACCCCTAAAATCAATTCTGATTGTTGTATATTTTCTGACATTCGAAGACAAACCATTCAACTTTCTATGTTTGTATAAAAACATAATAAAAAAATTTTAAATAATTTTTTAATAAATTTTAATAAAAAGTCAAGACCTACTTCATGGGAATAGTGCATCAATGGATAGATTATATGAAACATCAAAAAAGATCACTACTGCATAAGCAAATCTTGAAGGAAAAAATTAAGATTTTGAAAAGCACTGGAAATTTGTCAGTGTGTTTTATCTCTATTTTAAGGCCATTAAAATTTTGGTGTCCAAAATTATTTTTCCTGGTTAGCCAAGAATATATTTTTAAATTACTCTTTAAGTTACCAAATAATTAATACATTTAAAAAAATGTATATTTTAAAAACATCACAGCCATAGTGATTTTATAAGTGATTTTACAAAGATAATATTTTGGAACAACAAAAACTATAACACGAATAATAAGACTAAATAGATCCAATATATGAAAGTTAGAAAGGGCCAAGGCAGTCTTTTATGGAATTCAACATCTACTCAACCTGATCGTTTTCCTTTTGCTCATGTTCATTCCTTTTATCCCTTCTTTTTATATTACTTTATTCCTTATAACTAATCATAATGAAGTCATTAAAGAGCATATAGTATATGTTATAGTATATCATTAAGGAGCAAGATGTATTATGTAACATCAATGGCAGGCCACACACCCATCTTTTAAAGTAATGCAGTAGATATGGCCTAGGTACAGAAGAATTAATTATTATTACAGAAATGTGAACCAAATACAGAACCCTTCATAGAATTCTAGTCATATAAAATAATCATTGTGGCATTATAGTTAGAAAACCTATGAATTTGATTCAGCGGCCATTACCCAAACCTGTTGCTCCTACTGACCATCCCAAGGGTGGTGGTTATCAGGTAGGTAGGTCAAAAATCTCAGACATTTATTCTACTAGCCTCAAATTGAACAAACATTGGCATAATGCACTTGGTACTATTCTAGGTGGTTCTACAAAGTTCAGTAAGGAGTCAAATCTGGCCCCTGAACCTCTAAACAAATAAAATCTAGTTAGAAGACATCTTGGGAGAAGCTGAATGGAACTGAGACCACGAAT
Source organism: Panthera uncia (assembly GCF_023721935.1). Lineage (NCBI taxonomy): Eukaryota > Metazoa > Chordata > Mammalia > Carnivora > Felidae > Panthera > Panthera uncia. The sequence goes on from NC_064808.1 coordinate 68,846,469, forward strand.
AACTGGAATAAAGTATTTTAATACACCTTAGTAATGTTTGGTAGCCATCAGGCCCCAAACATAGCAATTCATATACATTTCACATATATACGCAACAACTGCAAGTAATTATTATTCCCATTTACAAATTAAGAAACTATTTTCATATATATTAAATACACCCCAGGGTCACATAGCTGGTAAGGGGCAGTGCCAATATCTGAACCCATTTCTGACTGAAATTCTAAACTCTCCACCTGTCACTATACAGAATGTTAATTCATTGGATCCTTATAACATACCTGTGAAAAAGGTAAGGAAGAGGAAGATTAATATTTATTAAGAAAGTATGTCAAGAATTTTTTAAACATCTATTTCTCACTTAAACTTGAAAACAAAATAATCATACAGCATAAGTGTTTTGATTTCCCATTACACAGATGAGAAACTTAAGGCTTTGTTTGGGTAAGAAATTAACCAAATGGCAGCCTAAGCATGGGACTCAGAAACATCATCTCCTTCCTTCTACAAACCTATATCATATAAAGCAAATCAGTTGATTAAATAAGTAGACATCAAGGAAGAAGGTTCAAAATGAACAAACGCCTGGAAATAAAGTTGGATCGTGTGTGTGTGTGTGTGTGTGTGTGTGTGTGTGTGTGTATTGGATGGGCTGTTTAACACACCAGGAAAAGGAACATTATTTACTCCTCCTAAGTCTTAACAGTGTTCAGGTGGGCAAGACCCATGTGCTGAGGTCCTTAAAATGACAAACATTACTATGTAGTACAAATCTTTGGGCCAGCTCAGTCAAACAAAACACTGCCATTCCTGGTATTTCAAGGGCTATGTAATATGCTAAAATCCCTTTTTACTTTGAAAGCTGTATGTTACTTTTAAGCTACACTCAAGCTAAATGGCATAGGTTACCTCTGTCTTAAAACCCCATTAAAATGTTTTCTTTGTCTCGGTTTGTAATTGTTGCTAACAAATAGTCATGGATAAGAGAGAAAAGATCTATAGAGAGACAATGATAACAAAAAACATCATTCATTAAAAAAAAAAAACCCACAAGCACAGAATCTCAGGTTAGATTTGGCTAAATAAGGTAGTAAAAGATACTGATGGGTTCATATGGAAGGATACTGGCACATTCCGAACTCCGTATTTACAGGGTAAGTGCCAGGCATACCAGACAGGTGCTTCATGCCTCACTGCCTATTTTTTTATAACAAATTTATGTGGTAAAGATCAGTTGCCCCATCTTAGAATAAGTGAAAACATTTTGAGCTGTTATCTGCCTAAGACCACACTGTCAGCCAGGGGCCAAGTCCAAACAAAGGCCATGCTCCCTCCCCTGTACAAGGCCAACCCTCTCACCCTTCCATTCTTCCTATGAACAAAGACCTATGAAATTAAAGACCAATGTATATATTGAACAAAAATTTACTGGTGCAGGCAAAGACCTGAATTTGTCACATTATTTCATTTTAATTAACTTAAATTGAGTAGCTATGATCAGACATGAAAGCAGTAACAACAAAAAAGCAAAGTGAGCACATATTGGAGATGAGTAGGGTGACCCTTGAGAGTATATAGGGATGGTGAACTTTGATTATGAAATTTGGAAAGGGATTCATGAAGGAAGCAACTGAAAAATGTGAAGATGTTAATGGTTTAACAACAGGAGAATGGCATTCCAGTAAGAGGGATAGTATGAACAAATGCACATGGTTTGCTCCCAGATTAGTAGAGGGGATCATGTCTTATGCATTTACATATCCACCCATATGTCCATACTCACTGCCAAACCCTGTCCTCTCTCTAGCAAGTTTCTGGCAGACAGTAAATCTTCAATGAATTTCTAGTGAATTGATTTTAAGAGCAAATAATCCCATAATTTGTTTGAATATAACAAGTGCATAGAAGTTAAAATAAAAAGAAAATATTCTTGTATGTTTTATTGTATCTTTCATATTAAATGATAAATAATTTGAAGGGAAAAACCGGGAAGGGAAAAAGATTTCCATGAATGGTAAACAAAGAGTCTTGCCAACTTAAGGCAGTGACAGAGCAGGCGGTAAGGGGAGGAAGCACACAGACCATGTAGGAACAGGAATACTTATTACTCATTTTTTTTTTAGTTTTATTATGTTCCAAAGGAGAGATTTTGAAATATCTTTGGAATGTCTAGTGTTCTTCTATCATGAGAAATCATGGATTTTACGGTGTATCAAATACGTGGTTGTGGATGCTATTATTTTTGTACTCATAAGGATTTCAAGATGTGCTTTCAAAACTCAACAGAGTTTCAAAAAATAGGTTTCTTTCTTTTTGTCCTTTTTTCCTTAAGAGGCATTATAGACATACTACCGTTTTTTTACATGACAAAGTCACAGAAAATAATACAATACACAGAATCCCACTAGGTTACAACATAGAAATCATAAAAATATTTTATGGCAAAAATTAAATATTACAAAATGCCACACTGCAGAAAGGAGAAACACAAAATCATTCCTACTTTAACTGCACGTTAAAAATGTCTAACAAATGCAGTGTCACTTACGTAACCTTTATGTTTGTGATTTTAAACCTTTTTTACTGTAGAGAAAAAAAAATCCTTGTCCCATGAGGAACCTACTTTTTTCCTAGTATTCTATAACACAAAATGTTTCTTGTCTTTACAGAAAAAATAGAACAACCTGTTTCAGACTGTTCTTTTTACTCTGCTTCAAGTACAAAAAAAAAAAAAAAAGAGCTTAAGAAAATACACCCAAATTCATCATTTCAAAACCCACTGGAATTCACTGGATTGTGTGGAATCCACTAGAATGCACACTACTTAAGGTCAAGGATGTGTCCTGTACCTCAGCTGCATTGCTGGTGACTAGAACAGTGTATACAATCTATAGCAAGCATTCAATATCTATTCATGGAATGAATTACTGAATGACCAGAAGTGTACAAACAACTTTTTGTTTTGGTTGTTGTTGAAACACATGATTGAGTCATCATCTGGTTCTAACAAACACAGAAGGGAATTTGAACTCATAACCCAACTTCAAAAAAGATGCCTAGATGTTAGGAAATGATATTTAGTAAATAAAGTAAACCATGTATACAAGAAATAGCATGAAATCCGTCTGCAACTTACATCATCCCTCTTTACCCTTGAGTACGGCTAAGTTTAACCCAAGATTTCAGCCCTGTCCTTACCCTAAGCCAATTCTTATCTAAGCAGACAAATTATCAAGAGAGTCAAGTTATCAACCTACTTAGTAGCAGCATGTAGAAGTAGAGTGCTTGCCTCCACTTCCAGCACACATCAGGGAAAGCCCAAGCACCTGAGTATGTATCAAACCAGAGCTTTTATTCCCATCCCTACTTGGTCTGGTCTAGCCAGGTTCTTGCCTCTGCATTCTCTCCTGGGCACTTGCAACTGACGCCTGAGTGTATTCGCATCCTGCAACTTGACTATAGCACATACTTTGTCTTGTTCTTGCTGATGGCGTTGTCCAAGACATGAGACTAGGCAACACAGGGCCAGCATCACAGGTGTGTGACTTTTGCAGTCTTAAGGAACCTTCTCTTAGAAAGGTCCCGTGGCTGGTTCAATGCTCTGTTGTCACCATCTTGAAATACTTAGTAATGTTTTATCAAAGAGCCTCACAGTTTAATTTTGCAGTGGGCCCTGCAAATGAAGTTGCCAGCCACAGACACTATGCAGCTGGCAAAACTAACCATTAGAGCCTAAGAACACAGGATCAAGACCAGAATGTTTCCTAAGTGTGTGAAGTGAAATAGGCCATTTTACTAAACAGGCCATTTTACTCTTTTTTTTTTTTTTCTCATTTCCCTTGGCTGAAAAGTGAGATAGTACATGCTACTGTCTAAGTCACAATATAAAGGAAAGGACTTTGATCTCTTGGGAAGAAAAAAATATGTAAGTATCCAACATATCTTAGTATATCCTCTGCCTTCAGGCTTTAAAAAACTGGCAGTGGGAATAAAAGGATTACTTCACATTTCAGAAAAACATGAATGTACTAAAATGTTTCTTAAATGTAGCCCTTGTTCCTTCTCCTTCCCTCAACTTTCTTACCCTGTACCTCCAGCCAGGACCACTTGTTATTATGCATAAGGTCCCAGGAGGAAAACTGAGATTAAAATTACGTGAGAAAGTATTTGGTCTGAAACTCACTATTTCTATCCTCTAAGTGGGGGAGAAGTACACTCAGTTTAGACTAAAAATTCATGAACAAAAGTAGCTTATAGCACAAATAAATTTATGTACATGAAAATTCTCTGTATATACTATATCTACCTATACATATGGCATCCTTATGGGAGAAAATACCACATGACCTCAATACTTACCCCTACTTTTTTCCAGTATAAAATATCAGCAAAAGTAAATAAATCTTAAGACCTTAGTCCAGATTGGATAATATAGAGGAATCATTTTTACACAAAAATGAAAAACAGTCCTACGAATAGGAACTTAGAAGTGGGGGGAAAAAGACACTTCTTAAAGACCATATTTGTATAGAACATGATATTATTAACATATGGGAAATATGTAAATATTATATGAGGGAGATTTGAATCTCATATAAGAAAGACTTCATTCTCCAGGAATTTTATTCACCCTATATACTTGGATGAAAAATTCAAAGGCCAAAAAGTAAAAGAAAACAAAGAGATGAATTTTTTTTCTTCTGTGATCCAAAGAATTTTTAGCCACAGAATTACATAAAAATCCCCAACAAAAATTTGCCAATCTACAAAACAACCAAAACAGTTAAGACCTAAAAGTTAATTCCTCTGGCATAGGAATTGATATTCTAGTCAGTGTAAGAACTTATTACCCAGACAACAACAAATATAAACGAGAGTCCCAAAATGGGAATCCAAGTTACGTTTAAACAAATACACATATTATTTTTTATTGTTACCGAGAGTGCTTTGATAATTGAGGAAATTTGGAAGAGTTTAGATGGACAACAAATTCCTAGCAAAAAGCCAATTAATATAATTCCCCTTAATCCAACACAAACTGAGTAATGGTTTGTGAAAGGGATTCCCTTGATAAAAATGGGTAAGAAACCTTCTGACCCTCAAAAACACCATAGTTTACCTACGATATATCACTGCTGTGTTGCCTTTTCTCTTTTATATTGGAACTCACAGACACATAATGGGGTAGGCAGAAAACAACTCTGGAATTTTCTACTATTCAACTTCGACTTCAGCTATAGCCCAACATTCTCCCTTTTACATAAGGATTTACACAGTGTATACTTTTCTGTACTTTAGGATTTTTGGTTATGTGAAATTCCTCTCTCCCCTGGATATTTTCAAAGAGTGTATCTGTAGGTTCTTTTTTTTTTTTTTTCTCTGTGCAATTCCCATTCTCCTTAATCTATATTGTAGCAATGACAGGCACCATTCTGAGGCTTGGTAACAGACTTTAAAAGATGTAGGGCACCTGGGTGGCTCAGTTGGTTAAGTGTCTGACTTTGGCTCAGATCATGATCTCTTGGTTTGTGAGTTCGAGCCCTGTGCCTGGAGCCTATTTCAGATTCTGTGTCTCCCTCTCTCTCTGCCCTCCCCTGCTCACACTCTGTCTCTCTCTCTCAAAAATAAATAAATATTAAAAAAAAAAAGATGTGGACCACCTGTTCACTGGATGAAGAGCCACAAACCTACGGTGTGTAACAAGAATACTGGTGAGAGTATCTCTTCTACTGTATTTTTATTAGCTCTAGTATAGATCCTAGCTTTAATCATTGCTATTTTCAAGTTATGTGGAATAATTTTGGAGGTTAAAATACTATATAGATATAATTTTATTATTATAATTATTGTAGAGTTATACTTACTATGTGCCTTAACAAAGTTGTACATTTTAAGAAACATTTATAAAGCAACACAAAAAAAGTTCCATTTTCTTACAGTTTTCTGGGAGGACTATATTTCAAAACCTTGAAATCTATGTAGCTTGTAACAAAACTGAACTTCTTACTCAAAATACACAGAACAGACACATACACACTCACCAACTTTTATAGATAAATTAGAAAATTATCCCAGATTTTCACATGACATGAATATATTTCATTCAAAAGCAAAGTACCCTCCAAACCATGAATAAATAATTCATTAATTCAAGGAAAGTTTAGAAATTAAATGTATAAATTTTGGGGTCAGAATGTGGGTCAATCCCCAGCCCTATCAGGCACTAGCCAGGTGCCTTTAAATAATCATTTAATTTAACCTTCTGTGCCTCATTTTCCCATCTGTAAAATGACTTCATAGTGCTATGAGATTAAAAAAACAAAACAAAACAAAAACAAAAAACAAAAAACTCCATAATGTGTGCATGTGAGAGGTTATATATGTATATATGTATGTGGCATAAATTGCTAAGAACAGTACCTGTAACATATTGAATATTACATAAAACTTGGAAATTATTAGCAATAGTATCATTATTATCCTCTAAAATGATAATGTAGGGGCACCTGGGTGGTTCACTCTGTTAAGCGTCCAACTCGATTTCGGCTCAGGTCATCATCTCATGGTTTGTGAGATCGATCCCCACCATCAGGCTCTGAGCTGACGCACAGACCCTGCTTGGGATTCTTTCCCTCTCTGCCCTTCCCTTGCTTGCACACATGCACACACACATACACACACACACTCTCTCTCTCTCTCTCTCTATCTCTATCTCTCAAAATAAACAAACATTTAAAATAAAATGATGATGCATAACCATATTTATCAGTAAGTTCTCCTTACAGCAACCTTCATGTGAGAAGAAAATTGTCCCAGTGTTTCTAATTTTCCCCACAATCTATTGTTTCTAACTTTGGATAAAACAAGTGAAGATATAAGATGTATCAGTGTAATATTATAGCTCTCTAGTAAAAACCTAGCTTAGGCTTCATTCAGTTATTTTTAACTTCCTTTGGGACACAAATAGCTTTGGGAATCTAATGCAAGCTACTGTGGGGGTGGTGGGTGGGTGTATTCCAGGAATTCAGGGATCCCCGGCACCCATTCAGTGATTCCTAGAGATTATGAATCCAAGTAGAGAACTCCTACTCTATTAAAAAAGAAGTAGGATTTTGAAGTAGAAATAAAGGGCATCAACGTTAAAATAATTATGCACACCTAGTAGAAATTAAGCATCTAGAAACTATTCAGAACAGGTCACTTGTAAGGGTGACACGTAGTATACAAAAGATTGAGCAATTCCCATGAACGTGCAACTCCTCAACCTTCTACCTAACATGGTAGAGCACATCCAATTATGATCTCTAAAGTGGGACAAAGCTAGGCAAATCTACTGTGTTTATTATTTGAAGGTTCTAGGCTCCCACATACCCATGTAGAGCCCCTATTTGAGGTAAGGTTTCCTTTTGTGATTCAGTCTCTCTAGAACTTTCCCCTATGCCTAGGAATAGGTAGAATAACCATATGTCCTGGTTCAGTCACAAGTCACTGCTTAATTATCCACAGTATCCCATTTCATTCTCTGTGTCTAGTTTGAACAATAAATTATATAGCCAATTCAAATATAGAGGCAATGAAAGGAAAACTGAAAAGAAAGTGTAGGGAAATAGATTTTTCTCTCCCAGTGCTAGAATAGAATTGGCTTAACATAAAACCTCTGGGCCTTCCTTTCCCTGGGCTTCACCAAATTCCCATTGACATTTTAAGTGCAAATGCCTCTCTCTAGTAGGAAGATCATACAAGCCAGTGTGGGTGAAAAGAGAACTCAGTGCAAGTGGCTTCTAGAAGAGAAGATATTTGGAATCAGCAACTTTCAGCACTTGTCTATACTGCATAAATACCTCCATCCCCCAACAGAATGTTCTTAATTTCCTTCTCCTAAGGGCATAGTAGATGGAGGATAAGCCAGTGCATTAAGCCTAACCTCATAAATATTTGTCTAACCCTGGTTAACTTCTTGAGCCTAAACTCCTATGAAGCCAACAGTGCCTCTCGTTCATTAATGTCATTGTTGACAAAGGCTGCCCACTGTGTCCCCCTGGTTTAAAGAACAGATGATTTTAGAAACATGCACATGGAAATCCATTCTTTTAAATCCCCCTAGAAAACATGATTCAAACAGAATATAAATCACACTCTACAATGAACTCTTGCCAGCAAATAGTCCCAAATGGCAAAGAGCTCTGTCTAAAAGAATAAGTATTATGTAATATATAAATAATATGTATTAATTTATATAATAAAATGAGGTCTGAGAGGCCCAGCAGAGCTAGCACAAAAAAATTATTTATACAATTAACTGGCTCTCATTGCCACATGTGCTTTTGAGAAGGCCCTTCCCCCTCTCTTTTTAAGAATTGTCACATTATAATTCCTCTCTCATGTAAATAAAAAAACAAAATACAATTATTATCCACCCAACATACAAGCTAAAGCCAGTGGGTGGTGACTGTGGTAAGACTGAGAGGCAAGGGTGCCAGATCTCATTTACAATATGTTCTCTCCACATGCCTGTCAAAGGAGTAGGGTTAGTCTCTCCGCTGAGGCTCTGTGACACTCATAATTGCTTTTCACTCCAATATCCCTTTTATCAGTAAGTGAGAACGGCAGTATATATCTCCTCCTGATGAGTTTTTCAAATGAAAATAAAGAAGTGTCCGGTTACATTCATGTCTGAAAAGAGGAAACAGTTTTGGCTTTTTTTTTTCCCGAAATGTCTTCCAAATTGAAATATCCATAATATAGCACACAAATAGCAAACCTCCTAGAAAAGTGTATTAAAAATTAAAAGAAAAAAAATTCCCCAGGAGGATGCTTGTCTTGCAAATCCCAAAATAAACCTTTATTGTTAACACCAATTGAATTTTTGAGACCTAACAATGTCATAAAAAATGTTGCCCTTTCAAGGAATATTCTTTTGATCTGCTAAGCTGTTTTCATTATACATTTATCAGATTACAGATAGGAAAATCTGGGCTCTTCAAAAGTTCTGTGTATTTATACAAAAAAGATTCTTCAAACAGTTAAATGTAGAGTTTCATCCTAATACAGCCATTAGTATTGGTATAAGTATATTTTTTTTCCTAATACTTGAGTATGTCTCTATTATGCCTATATTGCTACATTCACTTGTTTAAACCTGAGACAACCTTATAATGTAGGTGACTTTATTAATCCCATCTAATAGTTAAGAAAGAGGACAAATTATCTGGCAAGGTCATAGAGCTATTAATGGTATAGCTCTTAATTGCCATGCTCTACTGATCTCTTGAAAAGGAAAATTAGCATATTTTAGATACATTTGACCACCGAAAAGAAACATCTGATTTGGTTTATATGAAATGTGTTCTTTTAAGGATGTCATGCAATAAATAGATTTGCTGAGAAAGAATTTAAAAATTCCAAAACATAGGTAACAAGTATAAAAATTAAGTTAAGCTAAGTGCATGGATAATCATGGAACAAGACAATCAGGTCCTAAATAATGACCGTAATATTTGCAGCGAGAAAGATAAACTTTCTATGTTGCCAATGTCATATTACATACACCAGAGCACTACATTTAGTTTGGTTTCCAGCTTTAAAAGGGATACAAAGTTCTCTCTCTCAAAAATAAATAGATCAGTAAAAAAACTTTTAAAAAAGGGGGGTGGGGGAACCTGGTGGCTCAGTTGGCTAAGTATCCGACTTCGGCTCAGGTCATGATCTCATGGCTGGGGAGTTGGAGCCCCACATAGGGCTCAGAGCCTTGGAGCCTGCTTCAGATTCTGTGTCTCCCTCTCTCTCCGCCCTTCCCCAACTCAGGTGCCTGTGCGCCTAAACGCCCGTGCTCTCTCTCAAAAATAAATAAAACTTCAAAAAAAAACTTTAGAAAAAAAAGGGGGTGGGGGGGGATACAAAGGAAGCCATACCAAACTGCAGCCAGCCTAATTTAGTGATTAGGAATGTGGCCTCAGGAATCTGATGATCCCTGGGTTCAAACCCAAACTCTTCTACTTATTATGTACGACTTTTAACAAGTTCCTTCACCTCTCGCTGTCCCTGTTCTATCACCTGGACAAGATATAATAGCAATAATGATAATAATAATATAAAATAATAATAATAATGATAACAACAGCATATTTTACCAGGGCTGTTGGGAGGATTTAATGAGATCAAACATTAGTAAGGTACAAGATAAGTACTCAATGAATATTAACTATGAATATGTTTTTTTTTAATTTCAAATAATGATGAGACTTGAAATATCATAAAGCAAGGAACACATGAACATAATTTAAAAGAGAGGGACTGAATTTTGATGGCCTACAGAGTCATAGACATTGAAGTCATTGGATTAAATTAAAGTAAAATAAATTCTGGCTCAAAAGAAAAAGAACTTTGTGAAAACTGGAGCTTCCCAAAGACAGAATGGGCTTTTCAATACTAGATATTTACTTAGATTGCATGGGAGACAAAAATCATCTTTCTCAAGATATCGTTTAAGCTTCCTTCAAAACTGGAGATTCTACAAAAGTAAAATGGACCTTTGAAAACCATCAGAAGCAACTGGTCTTCCTATTGCAAAAGTCTGCTTAGATAGAGAAACTAGTCAACAATTTCTCATGGCTTCATCCTTGAAGCCTAAAATTTTCTAAAGTTTCTAGCCTACATTGATTCTTCTGTTCTTTGAACTACTAGAATTCTTGAAAATAAAATAGGTTTATGGCTGGAAAATATGCAGTCTAAAATTCTCTCTAGTTCTTTTTTAAGTTTATGTATTTATTTTAAGAGAGTGAGAGAGCACATGCACATGGGGGAGGGGCATGGAGCAAAGGAGGTAAAGAATCCCAAGCAGGCTCCATGCTATCAGCCCAGGGCCTGACGCAGGGCTTGATCTCATGAACCATGAGGTCATGCCCTGAGCCTAAGCCAAAATCAAGACTCAGACACTTAACCAACTATGCCACCCAGGCACCCCTCTCCAGCTCTTTCAACTGACATTTTTAATTGCAAACTAATTACCAACGCTGGAAGACTAAAGATCATATATTGTTCTTCTATACTTCATTAGAGTAGTTAGCACACTGATGGAGAAATGCCCAGAAAATACTGATTTCCTGTTCCAATCTAAAGTATGCTCTTTAACAGAAATCTCAGTATATATCCAAGAAACTTACTTTGAATAACTGCACCTTACTCATATAACCAAAAGTTATAGAATGAAATTATCAAGATATTTCATAAGCAAAGATACGTCTAAGTTCTCAATATTGGCACAAATGATAATAATTTCAACAGATTTACTTATAGACAGATCCTTTAGGAATAAAAAGACTTTTTTGAGAAATGTTTCATTTTGAAAAAGCTGTAAGATTTACCACTAGTAGGGGTGCCTGGGTGGCTCAGTCGGTTAAGCGTCCGACTTCCGCTCAGGTCATGATCTCACGGTCTGTGAGTTCGAGCCCCATGTCGGGCTCTGTGCTGACAGCTCAGAGCCTGGAGCCTGCTTCACATTCTGTGTCTCCCTCTCTCTCTGGCCCTCCCCCGTTCATGCTCTGTCTCTCTCTGTTTCAAAAATAAATAAACATTAAAAAAAATTAAAAAAAAAAAAAACAAGATTTACCACTAGTAAGTTTTCCCACACCAGAAGCATAATCTGTGTGACTGTATTCAAAATTTAACGTCATTGGGTTAAAAACTTTTAGCTATAAGAAGAATAAGTTTTGAGGATCTAATGTACAGCATGATGTCTACAGTTAATAATACAGTATTGTATACTTGAGATTTCCTAAGACAGTAGATCTTAAGCGTTCTCACCAGCAGAAAATAAAAAAAGGTAACTGAAGTGATATGAATGTGTTAATTCACTTGGTTGGTTGTAATCATTTCACAACATACATGTTTATCATCACATTGTAAAAAAAAAAAACTTAAATGATATATAATTTGCAATATAGTATAAATATATTATTTTGTCAATTATACTTAAATAAAAATTTAATTTCATAAAATTGTGCACTATACAATGCTTATAGGATTATGTATTTGTTGTATGACACTGATTTCAATATTAGAATAATTGTTTTTTACTAATAATATATAACTATTAAATTGGTATAGGAAATTGGTTATATGTAATTCATCCCGCAGATGCCTTTGTTATTTCTTTGCAAAAATGAAAGTCACTTTCTGTTTGTGACCCTTGTTCTACAAAAGTAAAATCAAAATTTAAGAAGGCCTTCTTTTATGTCCAAAAAATGAAGAACTCTCAATACAATCCTCTTTAAGCTTAAAAAATCTGTTTGAACTCCTGAACCTTTAAAAAAATTGACTCTATTTTGAATTACAAAGAAACAGACATTTTCAGTTTTAACTTAATACAACATAAAGGCAAAAGAATGCATAATTAATTATACTAAGAAATGATTGCATTTTTCTCTCTGTTACAGATAGATGTATGAAAGAGATCACAATCCCAGGTAAATCAAGGTATTAACCTTTAAAAAAAAAATCTTAACACTAAATTCTAAGTACAGAGCTCTCTAAAAATACAGAACCTAGCAGTAAAAAAAAAAAAAAAAAAAAAAAAAAAAAAAGGAGGTTTTGAGTAAGAATGCCTGAATTTGTATCCAGGATCCATCAGTTAGGTAAACTTTCAGAAGTTACTTACTCTCTCTATACTTCAGTTTTCTGACCTGTTAAGGGGTTGTGACAGTATTGTTTATCTTCATAAAACTGTGATCCTTGGAGACATAAAGTATCTCAATTATTTTGAATTTATCCTTGGCATATAGTAAGCATTATGTAATTGTTTTCAATTACTGTTATCATCAGTAACATCTGCTTACTCATAGTCCATTTTATGATAATAGCTCTGACAGGCAAACAAATTTTCTGTACAGAGAGATTTCTTGGTGTCCTAATAGTCCATAGAACATATTATCCAAAAAAAAAAAAGGGAAAAGAATAGAATCCAGAGCTTCCACAGACCATGGCCCTCTTCCCTGTGTGGCAGGAATGACTAACTGGAAGCCATGATTATAATATGTGGCCATGCTTCTGATGCTCTACAACTGTATGTTCTAGAACCCAGTATAGAACAAATTGAGCCAAGACATGGAAGAGAGACTCATATAAAACTGCTATTTAAACCAGTGGCCTCCAAAATCAGAGAAAAAAAAAAAACCATTTTGAACATGCACCCTGAAATAAATACATAATTTATGTATATGACCTACTGTACTGACAAAGTACATTATAAAACATTCTGAGAAAAAGATTAACAGCAAATCTGAAGCTTTCTCCAAACACTGTCTCCCTGGAAACATTTTGGGCTATGATAAACAGGGAATGCCAGCTGTGTTTCCAGGCAACATTGTTTATTAATGGTGGAATGCATTTGCACCAGGAAGACTATGAATGAACTATGTAGGACTCACAGACCTCAGTTTCCTGTGTGCAGTGTATTCTTGTAACTGAGGGTATCCCTTGAAGAGATCTGGGCCGCTACCAAGAAACTGGTTCCTATGGAGCATGAGTCTTACCCAAAGCAAGGTAGTCTATGCCTTGGAATTATTTATTAATTATTATTTATTAATCTCAAAACTGAGCTACTACATGGGAGGTAAGGGAGAGGAGGTGGGAGAACCAGAAAGACCATCACAGAAGAACGACCTGACATTATCCTATTGACTTTCTATATTTCTATCCTGTATCATTTACTCAATCAAGTGAACCTGATGCCAAACAATGGCCTATTGTGTCATATTAGTATGAGTCTCAAGACAAAACCATAGTCCACTCTAGTGATCATGCAGACACATGCATACACAAAAATGTATTATTTCCTTCCTCTAACCAAATAGATTATTTTAAGCACTATACCTTTGAGTACACTGCTTGGGTTGACACACATTTTCAGAATAATTGGTGTATATTCTTTGTAACAAGCTTAGGATATTTTCTTTTTCCCTTTGTGATCTGATGTTGACAGATCCTTCTCTCAGATCATTATAAACCAATGTAGGCTTTCTCTGCAACTACTACTGTGGGTAGGCCTTTTCACTTTGTTATTTTGGCTTTGGTTTTTTTGTTTTTTTGTTTTTTTTAACATTTATTTATTTTTGAGACAGAGACAGACATAGCATGAACGGGGTAGGGTCAGAGAGAGAGAGGGAGACACAGAATCTGAAACAGGCTCCAGGCTCTGAGCTGTCAGCACAGAGCCCGATGCGTGACTCGAACTCACAGACAGCAAGATCACGACCTGAGTCTAAGTCGGATGCTTAACCAACTGAGCCATCCAGGCGTCCCTGTTTTTTTGTTTTTTTTAATTCTTAATTTTTAATTTTATTTATTTATATTAAGTTTTGTACCTTAATTCCAGTATAGTTAACATACAGTGTTATATTAGTTTCTTGTGTACAATATAGTGATTCAACAACTCTATACATTAGTCATTGCTCATCATAATAAGTATACTCTTTAAGCCCTTTCACCTACCTCAGCCATCCCCCCACTCACCTCCCTCTGGTAACCATCAGTTTGTTCCCTAGAGTTAAGAGTTGTTGCTTGGTTTGTGCTTCTCTCCTTTTTTGTCCCTTTACTCATTTGTATTGTTTCTTAAATTCCACATGAGCGAAATCATATGGTATTTGTCCTTCTCTGACCGACTGATTTCACTTAGCATTATACTCTCTAAGCGCATCCATATTGTTGCCAATGGCAAGATTTCATTCTTTTTATGGCTGAATAATATTTCATTGTGTGTATATACTACATCTTTATCCATTCATCAATTTATGGACATGGGCTGTTTCCATCATTTAGCTATTGTAAATAATGCTGCTAGTGATATGTGTATCCCTTTGAATTAGCGTTTTTGTATTCTTTGGGTAAATACCCAATAGTGTCATCACTAGATCATAGGGTAGTTCTATAGTCCTATTTTTTTTTAATTTTTTTAATGTTTATTTATTTTTGAGACAGAGACAGAGCATGAGCTGGGGAGGGGCAGAGAGATAGGGAGACACAGAACCTGAAGCATGCTCCAGGCTCTGAGCTGTCAGCACAAAGGCTAACATGGGGCTTGAACCCATGAACCATGAAAGAGTGACCGAGCCAACGTCAGATGCTTAACCTACTGAGACACCCAGGTGCCCTACAGTTCTATTTTTAACTTTAGAGTAACCCCCATAATGTTCCCACAGTGGCTGCACCACTTTGCATTCCCACCAACAATACAAGGGGAGAGTTCTATTTCTCTACATTCTTGCCAACACTTGTTGTTGCTTGTGTATTTGATTTTAGCCATTCTGACAGGTGTGAGGTGATATCTCAGTGTGGTTTTGATTTGCATTTCCCTGATGATTAGTGATGCTGAGCATGTTTCCATGTGTCTGCTGGCTATCTGGATATCTTCTTTGGAAAAGAGTCTGTTTTTCAATAGGATTAGTTGTTTTTTTGGTGCTGAGTTGTGTAAGTTCTTTATATATTTTGTATACTAACCCTTTATCAGATATGTCATTTGCAAATATCATTTCCCATTCAGTAGGTTGTCTTTTAATTTTGTTTTTTCCTTTGCTGTGCAGAAGCTTTTTATTTTGATGTAGTCCTAATAGTTTATTTTTTGCTTTTATTTCCCTTGCCTCAGAAGACATATCTAGAAAAATATTGCTACAGGCTGCTAGGCTTTTTTAAACTAAAACCTGGTAACTCTATTGTTACAAATTCCACAGCAGCAAGACATTAGGAATTCCTAAACTTTTAGGAAACATTAAAATACCTTCTTGAAGTTCTTTATTTCTTACTAACTTTCTCTTAGAGGTTATCACGATATAACTACATGGACTTTAAAAACTGCAACATTGTAAAAGAAGTAACTGTCTTTCAATTTTAATATACTTTTATACTAGATTCATTAAAATATGCTATGATAGGGATGCCTGGGTTGCTCAGTCAGTTAAGTGCCCAACTCTTGGTTTCAGCTCCTGTCAGGATTTCACATTTTGTGAGATCGAGCCTGTGCCGGGCTCTGGGCTGACACCATGGAGCCTGCTTGGGATTCTCTCTCCCTCTCTCTCTGCCCCGTCCCTCCTGCTCATGACTTATGTGTGTAAGTTCTCTCTCTCTCTCTCTCAAAAAAATAAAACTTTAAAAAATATATATGCTATGATAAAAACAGAACTATTTCTTCATTCTGGACACTACCCTCAATTCCATATAACCAAATAATTTTACCACTTTCTATAAAAATTTCTCTAGATTTATCTATCATTACCCTATTTTTAGGTATACATGATTTTAAAAATATTTTAAATATTTTTTAAACTTACCCTGAAACATGCAACATCAGCAGCATGTAGAAGACAAAGAAGAGATTATGAGTATACCAGAAGATGTCATAATTAGAAACTCTGAAAAAACAAATAACTTAATTTCAATGCCACTTTACATTCCATCATTTCAAACATATGTCAAAATTGAAGAAAGTTAAAATAGGAGTTCATCTGAGATTTATCTATTAAGACAAAAGTATTAACATATCATGCAGAGAGAACTGACAAAATTATAACTAACACTTCATAATTTTGAAGATTCTTTGTATTTCAAATAAAGATACATGGAAAGAATTAAAATGAAATGTTGAAAGTAATTATGAGTTTGAGGAGTAGGTAATAGGCTGATAATATGTACTTTCACTGTCCTTTTGATCAATATTCTCAATTTTCAGATGATACCTAAAACAAATAATCCTCCTATCCTAATACATAGTGTGAGAGTAGTCCAAAGGAAAGTAAAATTGAGAGAAACTAAATAGATGCTCATTAAAGTTTTATATTCTTTTCCTGAACAGCCTACATGTTAAAAAAAACAAAACAAAACACACCTTGGTGTTACGGCCCTGGGGGAAACAAAGAGCCTCAAAAGAAGTGGTATGGTGAGCACAATTTATGGAACTTTTGAGAAAAGTAAAAAGACTAACATATTTATTTCATATGTCTGGGTAGATATTCAAATATTAGAATCTTGGAGGTGGAAGGCAGATATTAGTAAAAGCTTCTTAGAGGATTCTGATACAACCCCTAGAACTTTCAGAACCCCTGAGATAAGCAATATCCAACTGGTTTGACATTTACTTCATCTACAGCTTTTGTTATTATAAGCAAGATCATTCATATCCTTGGATCATATGCCTTTTTGCACATAGCTGATTCTTTTTGAACCTAGATTCCTAGAAGTGGAATTACTACATTGAAGGACACTCATTTTGTTTTTCATACACACTGGCAATTGCTCTCTGAAAATGTTTATCAATTATAAACCCAACTGTACAGTAGGAGAGCCTGTTTCCACAAACCCCAACTCCACTTTATACATTTTCATTATTTTATGTAAGTGGAATTGGATATGATTTCCTTTCTGTGTTACTCACCTTAAATTCTTCTGTGATTTATCTATTCATGATAATTATCCATTTCTACAGTATATTTTTCTTAATTGTTGTGTGTAAACTGTTTAAATTTTAAGCATGTTCCATATAATTTAAGCATGTTCCATAAGATTGTAAGAATTTATTATTGGGCAAAGTTTCTTTTAAATTTTAATGGCATAATTTTTTTACAGTTACCTCTAATTTATCTCAAATTTCATTCACTTAAGCCACACTTTCTTCATAAGTTTGTAATGGCATCTTTATTATTTAGCAGCTTTTTATATATATCAAAGCCTCCTACAGGGCTTTCTATCAACTCTATCATTAGGTTCAATTCCTTGGTAATTTTTGCAATTAAGTGCTATTCTGTTCGAAGTTACTGAAGCTTAATTGTGGTAATGTTTGGTAAGCCACATTCCCTTTTACTTCTCTTTGGAACATGTACTTGGATATTCCCTCAGGTGAACTTTAGAACTGTTTTTGCTGAATTCAAAAAACAAAATAATCTATCTTTGATTTTGATGGGAATTGCAACAAGTCTACAAAATGACTGAGGAAGAACTCCATTTTTGCAGTATGCAATCTTTATTAAAATATCTACTTATTTCCCTCAATGCAGTTCTGTGTTTTTCTATATAGATTTTAACTAGTTTCTTATTAAGTTTATTTCTAGATATTCCATGTTTTTATTATTCAGTTTTATTCAATTTCAAACTGATAATAGCTATTATATAAAAGCTATTTTTAATATTTGTTTTGTATTCATTTACCTATTACAATTCTTTTCTTTGGTATAACACTAATTTTTTTTTTCCATAATTCTCTTGGATTGTCTGGCAGAACAATTACATATACCTTTCTGGAAATAATGATGATTTATTGTTGCATTCTTTCTACTAATTCTAAATGTTTCATTTCTTATCATATATAATAACGGTAGAATTAAAAATATCACTTTTGGCATAATTTTCTTAGGAATGTATCTCATGTTTCTTTTATGAGTTTAGTTCTGGCTTTTCTATTTTTTTAATTCTATAAAGGAAACTAATTCCTAGTTTACTTATTTTAATTCATAACTAGGGCTAAGATTTAATAACCACCATTTAAAAATCTATTGAGATAAAAATATGTTTGTATTCCTGTCACCTGCTATTAAAATATTTACTTATTTTAATAGATTGACCCATACTGAACCATTGGTGGATTACTAGACTACATTCAACTGTTAGAAATCAAACATTAGGGGCGCCTGGGTGGCTCAGTCGGTTGAGCGTCCGACTTCGGCTCAGGTCTTGATCTTGCAGTCCGTGAGTTCGAGCCCCGCGTCAGGCCCTGTGCTGACAGCTCGGAGCCTGGAGCCTGCTTCTGATTCTGTGTCTCCCTCTCTCTCTGCCCCTCCCTTGCTCATGCTCTGTCTCTCTCACTCTCAAAAATGAATAAATGTTTAAAAAAAAATTTTTTTTAAAAAGAGATCAAACATTAGAAGAAAAAAAGAAATCAAACATTGGAGCCATTTATTCTCTTAATTTCTCTAATGCTTTATTTCCTCACTGGTAAAGAGAAGAGGAAGAAGAAGATTATCTCTGTGATCCATTTAAGAATTCCATGATTCTCACAATAAAGCTTGGAGAAAAGCAGAGTTGGTTTTAGTCTCTTTTAAAGACATGAAAAACTGAAGATTGATGAACATTCACTGAATTATTATGAGTACAAATATAATGGCTCGGTTGAAAATAGAAGCTGATCTTTATACTCCATTTTATAAAACTATCTCTCATTTAAGGATTTTTAATCGATGTAGAACATTCATAGATCTTCGATCTTGCAAATAAGTATGTCAGATGCCCTCATTTTCCTTTAAGAGCACTGAAAACTGAAAAATGTATGTTCTTTAATATGCCTTACCTAACTAAAATAAAATTTCTCCCCACAAAATTGGCACTCTTAAACACTAATGTTAGAGATTTGATTTGCCTTTCTGTAAGGTGAGTTTTAATTCTTATGAGAAGTCTTAAAAGTGTGCTTACTGTTTTGCCAAGCCATTCTACATCCAGATAGTTTTCCTCAGGACGTAAGTGCAAAAGTATGCAAAGACATATGGATGGGGGTGTTTGCTTCAGAACTGAAATACTATAAAAAATGGAATCAACCTAAAATATCCAACAATAGGGGAATTGGGAAAGTTATGTATATAGGATGATATGCTGTTCTAACAGTAAAGAGGATGACAGAGAGATATTTATTAATGTACAAAAATGTTCCTAACATATTTAAATAAAAAGCAGATTTAAAATAACATCTATAACATTATTCTGTATTAGTGACATACATAGACATATGAAGAGAGAGATCAGTAGTGTGAAAGAGGGAAAAAGAGAGTGATGGTGGAGGTAGGAGGTGAGGACTGAGTGAGTAAAGGCAAGAAAGATTAAGCTTATAAACGTCAAACCAGAAAGTTTATGGTGCTAAACTCTGGTGAGTTTACTTGCGACATTTTGGGGTGTGTGAATGTGTGCAGAGATGTTCTCAGAAGTGCAAAGATAGAATCATTTTAATATTCTATTAGGTAATTATTTTCAAAATGTGTATATATGTTTTTCCATTAAATTTCCCATCTCAAGTACAATAATTGGGGATTTTTGTATACTATGTATTATTTCTTCTTTCTGCTTTCTGAACCAAAAAGTTGGACCTAGAAACACAAGATGCTGTAAAATATTATGACATACAGAATGTATCTATCAGAAAGAACATGTGAAAGTGTTCATGAAAATGTATGCCTGCAATTGCTCAAAATCTCGTAACCAGAAGAATAAATATGCATACAGATATTTTTGATTATTTTAGCAGATGTCAACTAACCATGTTCCTTCCCAAAGCTTCATTTAAAATACTACAATAAACTGCAACAGGAAATGAGTTATAAAATAATTATGTTATATTCCTTTGCATACATGTTGATTTCAATCTCATGTCTTGTAGAGATACACTATCCTTCAGAAGGATGACCCTGAAGAACTCAAATTTCCTCAGTCATCAAAAAGTCTCCACATGTTTCCTTACCAACACAGAACATTTGACTAAACAAAAAGATTTTTCAAAAGCAGGAAATGATATATGGAAATGTCTCTACTTCACTCTTAGTTTTCCAGAATAGTCCATTAACCAAAATACTGGCTGCACTTGCTAAGCATTCCAGTTAATCAACACTTTTTCTGCATATGAAAACGAAGATAATCTGAGGAAAACTTAAATACTCGGGCCAGTAAACATTGATATAATGGGTCTGACACTCACCGTATTGCGTATGTAGAAGCTGTAATCATCAGGAAGAGCACCAGCACCATGCAGACCCCTGTCAGGCCAGGAACTATAAAAAAGGTATATAAGTACATTTAACTTAAACCATACTGAGAAAAAAAGTACAAAAAATTATTACCTTAAAATCCAAAGGGCTACGGTGCTCTGTGGGAAGCCCAATTCAAATCACATATCTCTCTGTATGTTCCTTCTCAAAAAAAGCCCTTTTAAAATTAGCACAGATTCAAGGTACTTAAAACAAAGCAATCTTTTCTACCTTTAAAAGAAGAGTCCACCTTAGTATTTTCACGTATCCCACTCAGAATGCTGGATGTGTACATACTTCTGCGGGGACATGCTATCCCAAATGCACACAAGATATCAAATGTCAATAATGAAAACAACAGAGAAAAAGTAAACATGTTTAATGGGGAGGCAAAGAGGAGCAGGAGGGAAAGACTTCTAAAGGCACAAAAAAATTTTAAAGGGTGAGTGTTAAGATCTATTCCTTATATTGATAGTGATGATGGTTTTGTAAACATACCAAGTGTTAAAACTTATGAAACATGAGTGTGTATTAAAGAGATGCAATTAATTGTATCCTAATTCTACATGAATAAAGCTGTTTTAAGGGAGGAAAAAATACGCAATGGGACTGAGTTGATATCCAACACCTTTTACCGTTTTGGTTTTTCCACCACAGTATGAAAACTCCCTGACTCCCTCAGCCCTCCTTTTATGGAACTAATAGCTCCTCTAGTCTCAATTCAAATAATTTCTTTTGGGCTTCACTATCCGGAGTAATTTTAAAGAAAAAATAAACAAAACCTAAAGCTTTCTAAAAACCACAACTTCAACTGTAGAACAAAAAATGGTAGAGTTCAAGAAAAAAGAATTACAGTGCTGCTGTTTTAAGAACACTTGCAGGCCTATCACCTTAGTATGGAAAAACAGGCTGTTAATCAGCGTTTCTGATATAATAATCATTTTTTAACAAAGAAAAAAATGTGCAATGCTTTGCAAACTTAATACTGATGTGATAGATGGCTAAATCCAATGTTAGTCAGTACAGCATATCCAAAATGAATAGTTGATATGCTGGATCAAAAACAACTAAAATCACAATAGTTGCATTTCGATTTATCTTATTAATACCAAATAAAATATCCTGTCTATAAGCTACTGTTATTTGCTCTTACAATCATGCAAGCAACAGTAAGCCCTAAATAACCTGAGAGATTCCATCTTAAATCTTTATGGAAAGCTATTGAAACAATTGTGTCTCCAAAAGTATAGGCATTCCCCAACTTCTCTCCTTGCCAGGGAACCACCTAGAACATAGAAGGGCCATCATGAACTGTAAGCCTCTAGCAGAAGCAGACAAGCTGGGAACAATATAGGAGCAATACAGGTGTGCATCATTAGGATTCCAACAGTTTGGAATCACTGGAAAACGCTAGAAATCTCAGTACAGTAGAAACAAGTTTCTACTTATAAAGGGCCACATGAGAAATTAAGGAGCTAGTTTTTGTATGCTTAACACTTGAATACTCTCTCCTCCTTGGTCTTCCCAATATACAGATTTGGAAGCCTAACAAGACTTGCCTTTCCTGATATGCCTAATCCAAATCATCTCTTCTCTACACTTCTTTTCCAGGGCCCTCCCTCCCCTTCCTCTTTGCCATTGCCCCAGGTGAATACTAACTTCCTAGGGGTAAGAGAAGAACAAGACAACTATATATAACTAGTTCACACTTAAGGACTAACAGTACAGAAAAATGGTATTTACAAAAAACAGCATGCCTACAAAATGGCCCAGCCTTTCCACCCCCAAGTATTTCCCCCAAAGAATCTCAAATACACATCTACACAAAGACTTGTTCAAAAATATTCATAGCCACTTTATTTTTTTAACAGTTAAGGCCTATAAACAATTGAAATCTCCATCAACAGATGGATGGGTAAATAATTGTGGTATCTCTACCTGAAACACTAATCAGCAATTTAAAAAAACCACCATGTGCTATATGCAACAACATACATGAATCACAAAATTATTAGACTGAGTGAAAACAGCCAGACATTCTTCCACTTAAAAAATCCCAAGAGTACAAACTCTGTGATTCTTTTTACATAATATTCTATAAAATCCAAACCATTCTCCAGTGATAGAAAGCAGATCAGTCTCAGGATGCATTATAAAAGCACAAAAAGCTTTGTGGAATGACAAATATATTTGTTATCTTGATTTTGGTCTTGGCTTCACAAGTGTATATATATGTCAAAAATCAATCAAATAGCATAATTTACATATGCATTATCTACTGGGCTCCAATTATAAGTCAATAAATTTGAAAAAGAAAAAAAAAGAGGCAGTCTTTCTCTCTGGCTTCAAGTAATTAAAAAAAAAAAAAACTTATTTGACCAAATGAATAAATGATAGAATCCCAGATGGCTCCATGATGTAAAATTTGTGGTTGCAGAGGCCTTTCCAATAATTTTCTTGGGACTTTATTAAGGTCTACTGTGTCTGCATACAAGGCTTCCCATGTGGTTCTAAATATGCCAGGATTAGCTATGGAATGTCTACAAATCACTTCATCAGGACACCTGAAAAAACTAAGTATGTTTAGTGTAGAGGCATAATTTCCAAAGTATATTATTTGAACAGTAATTCTTTGAGATATTAATTTCTATTTCTCAAAAGTATAATAATAATTCCTTACAGAGTCACAGAACACATTAGTATATTAAAGTCTCTGGGAAGTACTAGCACTAAGAAACCAGAAACAGATCTTTCCTCAAACATATAACCAATGAACACCTTTTAGAACAGAACACAGAAAACATACTGGAAAGATTCAGAGGAGGTGAAATAGTTGACATCAGTCACTTTAAGATGAAGTAGACACCTTGGCCGATGGGATGCACATCCTGGGATTAATGCTCCTATTACTGTCCCTTAGGCCAAACTCCAATCTCACTGGAGGAGAATCAATTCAACACTTTTTAATGTTCTTTCAGATTTATGAAGTTATCTTTTTTATCTAAAGGATTCATGTTTCCTTTCTATCTCCCAGAAATATAAAAAGATCAGACTTTGTAATTTATAAAGTAATAGGCCAGCTCAATGAAGAAGAAAACGTTACTTATAATTAACAATGAAAAGGAAAAATTATTATAATTACAATGGTCAAAAAAAGGGGAGTACCTTAAGAAGTTACAATTTCTGACATTGGAATTAAACAAAGGTTAGCTAACTGATTATCTAGATGTTGTAAAGATCTATGTAACAAGTAGTAGAGTTACACAAATGGCTTTTATCTTCAGTGTATTTTTTTCTAGGTATCTGTAATGTACTATTAGGTGATAGCAAAAATGAATCCTGCTCTAAAAGAAATTCTAGTCCAGTATGGGAGACAAGATAAGCAGACAAATGCAACAAAGGGCATTAAGTGCTGAAAGAGAGCTAAGCATTGAGTGTTTTCAGGGTACATCAAGGGGCGCCCTAACCTAGCTTTCGATGACAGCTCATCTAAGACCCAATATATTAGTTTCTATTACTACACACATTCCAGAAGTCAGGAAGCACAGGTTGGAAATTATGGAGCTAGTCAAAGCCTACTGGGCCATCATACCTGCCAGAAAGTACATTATGAACTCTCTGAATCCTTCAAATTATAAAGCAAAACCTACACTTGTTTCCTTAGGAAATGACACGCTTGTATGTTTATTCTTATTACTTTTTATCTATGCATATTAGATTTCATTAATTAGTTGCCTTTAAAAGGACTGCAGTATACTCCCAAGTCTAGATGAAACTGACAGAACGTTTTCATCCACATCCAGATGTGGTCAGAAATATACCATCTTGCACTCATTATCCTGTTTTTTTCCAACATAACTGGAAACACAATTCTATTTGTTTTTGAAGGCTTTTCTAATTGAAACTGGATAGTATGCATTTTATTCTCATCATACAAGGTACTACCAAATTTGGAAATGACACACTAAATATTTTGAAATCCATGTTTGAATAATACAGTCTTTTAAACTTGTTTTATTTTATAAATTCTTAATGTTTTTAACATTTCTTACTGAGTGATCTACCATATTTCATGTCACTTGAACTGCCACAGACTTTATTTTCTACAAAACCATCTTAATTTCTCAGTTGTAGATTACATTGAAAAATATTTAAAGACAGAGAGAAGACTCTATGTAACATTAAACAACCTAAAAATCTAAGAAATATATTAACCAATAAAAGGTAGACTTTATCACTAGAACATCTAAAAACATGCATGCATTCCTCCATCAGAAACTTGATTTTTGGGGCACTAGGGTGGCTCAGTCAGTTGGGTGTCCAACTTTAGCTCAGGTCATGATCTTGCGGTCTGTGAGTTCGAGCCCCTCATCAGGCTCCGTGCTGACAGCTCAGAGCCTGGAGTCTGCTTCGGATTCTGTGTCTCCCTCTCTCTCTGTCCCTCCCCTGCTTACACTCTGTCTCTCTCTCTCAGAAATAAATAAACATTAAAAAATTTAAAAAAAAAGAAACTTGATTTTTCCTTGGCACTGTACCTAACAACATTCATAGCTATGAAACAGTATTTTAATCATAGACTTACTAGTAATACAAAGCTAGACTAAGTCTATTTGTAGAAAACCATCCCTTCTCCCATTGTCATCCTTTGATTCTGCTTTGTTCTCTCACCTACTACTCAGTAGGGTCAATCAGATGGTCTAGAAGCTCCAGACTCATACATAGGGCTTCTGGGCTGTGTTCCAAGCTGACAACCTGAGAACCTGGCACCTTCTGGCCAGCACTGAATTTCTTTCATGAAATGGTGTAGACTGGAACACTAAAAGGATAGTGATATACTGGTTTGTTTTTCAAATTGTTTGTAGTGACAGAAACTCCACAAAACAAAACAACACAAAAAAATGTACCTGAGGCTCTGCATGCCCTAGAGGAAGCCCTGCCTTATACTGGAAAAGCTCACATTCAGGTGGAAAAGACCATTCATGTACGGGAAATAAAGTATTCTCCAGCATAGTATTTTACTATGTGTCTTTAGGAACCCATGCCAAAGAAGAGAGCAGCTCTGCCTCCAAGGAGGAATTTGTGCATGATGGGATGTGTCAGCTGAGGCTGGAGGCTGAGCAGAAGCTGAGCAGGTTAAAAAAAAGAGAGAGAGAGAGAGAATAGGGTAAGAGAGTAGACAAAAGTTAGGTGTTGCGAGAAGGGAATTACAACAGTATGATGAGATGTTCAGTAAGGGTGAAACAGAAGCTCCTGAGATACCTGGGAAGGTTAATAACATTCATGGTCAGGTCACACTACAGAGAGAGGTTCTCTAGAATGGAATCTGGAAATTCGTATTTTTAAGTATCATCTCTACTTAGTCCAACATCACTCATGGAAACTTCTGGGAAAAAACATGGGATGGTGGGGTTTCATGCTAGATGGAGAGATCACCTGCTTATATATAAGTATTCATTACACTAAGACTCTGAATGTAGTATCTTGGTCATATAAGACATCTTTTTATATGTCTGTAAACTAAACTTTCCCAAACATTTTAAATGTCTCCATGTTTCACCCATACTTTGTGCTGTACAAAATAATATTAAAACAAAGTTCTTGGATATTTCTGTAAAATTAATTCATATGAACCAAAAAATACATTGATTCACACATAAGGTTCTGTTTTTCTGCTTTTTCTGCCTCTTATTTCTCATCCAATTCTTAAGGCTTAAATGAAAAACATATTTTCAATGAGCAAAGTTGTAAACAAAACTAAATTGTGTTCCTACAGAGAAAACTGTGGAATACTTTGCATACACAGACAGAAAAAAATATATATTTTATAAATCAGAATATATCATTGTGTCCTCACTTGTGACAAGGAAAGGGAAAAACATCAGAATTATTATTATTTTCATCATAATATTGATTGAAAAGAAAAACAATGCATTTGACAGAGCCATGCACCTCAGTCTCCGATGCAATTTTGATCCTTAAGGATCCTTAATCCTTAATCCTAATTTTGATAGCCAAGCCTTTATGATAGACCGTCTCAACTACCTAATTGTCCTTACCACCGAAATATGTGCTAAAAATCCCCCAAATGCAGTTTTCTCCTTTCATTGTGTAAGGTTGAGAAAGAGAAGAATTTTAGTAAGAATTTAGTAAGAATTATACTAACAACAGGACAAATTTTGAGATGCTTAAATGCGCTTTAACAAATTAATCGTCTAGACTGAGATTTCATGGACAACATGCTTGGAAAGGAAAAGTAAATGACAAATGAAAAAGGAGTCCCATTGCAAGAAAACTAATGGATTTTAATGACTGTTTCTCCCCTTTTTACATAGGTTATAAAGATGACAAAATATCCTACTAAATTACTGAGTTATAAGAGCCACATTGATATTCAGAATGCTTGGTGTTTCTTTCCAGTACCTTGAGGGCAAGAGACTATTCTATGTGTATCATCTCCAACAGGACTATCACAGCCGTGGGCACAAAGCCTATGGCATCACGTTGTTGTTATTGGAAGAACATATAGAAGGCAAATGCATTTACTTATTTTTACTCTTAGTTCATCTGAACCCCACTGTTTGCCTTGTCCCCTGCTTTCGTTGCAACTTACGCTTAAACTCCTAACATTGGTTCTGATTGCAAATTTTCCATGTTATATCTTAACATATATTTAATTGCTATGTAGTTTGATGATGCTTATTTTCAAAGATTTCCCTGAATCTGCAGAAAGAGCAATGAATAACAACTTACCAGTTGTGAAGAGAAGTTTTCTAGGATCCTGAGAAAAAGGGAAAAAAAATGACTGAAAAATAGAACATTGATAATGTAAAATTCTACAAGGAATCTGCTGGGTATCAGATCCATTAGGCATTTCAGATGCATTCTCCCAATGGAAATGAGAAATTCAATTAAGTTTCATGATGTTTTCACGACACTAGAGGAGATCATAACAAGTACAAAATCACACAGAGAAGACTATCCTTCTGAGAAAGAAAGAGCACGGGATGAAGAGTCAGAAAGTGTAGACTTTCAACTTCATGGCTAATTACAAATTAGTAGCAGTGGCCTGAAGCCCACACTATGACCATTTAGAGACTCAATATCTTTGGCTATAATGTGGAAACATTCATACATACTTTGTCCACCATAATTGTCAAATTGCACCTTTAAGATGTCAAGACAGTGAAAATCAAAAGTAATAAAATATATAGGGAGGGCTGTACACTGTAAATTCAGTGCAAAGAATACTAATGGAATACTTACAATATTTCAAATACTGTGAAAAGTAGTGACGGTATTCAAATAAAGAGGATGGGTTCCTGTTACTCAGAAATATAAAAATTAATCTTGTTAGTGTAATCTTTCCTTTAAACTACATCTCTTGTGGTGTAATGGACTTTAGGCAACTCCCTTTGTATCTTCTGAGATCAATCCCCAGTAGATTTGTGGATTTGTTTTTCATCCTAATGGTGCTTAATATTGCACAACTTTTGAAATTCTTTCCTATGCCTCCATTGAAGCTGGAGTCAGCCCAACCTATATACAAAGTGGGAAGCCATTTATATGAAATATTTGCAGAAGCCTTGAATAAGGGCCACCTGCCCAGCAAGAGCATAACTTCATCCTGCCAGGGCCAGATGACTTCTATCTCTGACATTAGGAACATAGCTAAAGGGTAACCTAGAGTAACCTAATATGTAAACAGCTAGTGAAAATACAAGACCAGCTGAACAAAGAGGTAACACCAGAAATCTGAACCAATAGCTGTGGGAACTCAGAGGATGGAACAATTACTACTGCCAGGGAATGAGGATGGAATGTGAGAGAGCAGGAGACAGTTTCACACATGACAGGATGAGGCAGATTCGGGTAGGCCATCAAGAGTGTGCCACCCAGTAGCCCGAGGGTGGGTCACTAGAAATCTGGAGAAGACAGACAGAGTCCACAAAGCATGGACAAAGGTTGCTTGTCACAAATCCTTCTTTCTCAAAGACAACTCACAGAAGACTCTGTTTATGCGTGCAGTGTGTGTGTGCGTGCGTGTGTGCGTGTGCGTGTGTGTGTGCATGTGTATGTGTGCTTGTGTTTTCATCTTCATCTAGCACATTGTCTGATACCTCCAAGTTGCTCAAAAATAAAGAAGAGAGGGAGAAAAAAGAGACAGAAGTAAGGAAGGAAACAAAGAAAGAAATATAAATTAAAACAATGAGTTACCATTTTTCATCCATCAGACTGGCAGAAATTAAAGAAAAACAAAAAACAAGGCAGGTGTAGCTATAAGCATTCTGACAAACTTGGTAGAAGTATGTCCACTGGTGAAGCCTTTTTGGAAGGCAATTTGGCAATGTCCAAAATTAAAAATGTGCAGGGCGCAAAAATTAAATATGTGGGTGGCTCAGTCGGTTAAGCAGCCAACGCTTGATCTCTGCTTAGGTCATGATCTTGCTGTTTGCAACTTTAAGCCCTGCATCCAGCTCCTCGCTGACAGCACAGAGCCTGCTTGGGATTCTGCCCCTCCCCTGCTCTCTCTTGCTCTCTCTCTCTCTCAAAATAAAAATAAACTTTAAAAAAATAAAAAAAAAAAAAACTAAAAATGTGAACACCCTTGAAACAAAATTCTACTTCTAGGGATCTGTCTAGTGGAAGCATATAAAAAAATCAATTTATTGGAGAGTGGTTCATAACAAAGACTCAAAAACAACCTAAACATCTGTGAATAAGGAAAAGTCTAAAATAAACTATCACACATTAGTACGAAGAGAATGATAGATCTATACTCTTTGATACAGCAAGCTACCACACATGTAATTATGGAAATAAGAAAATTGTTGATGAGTATGTTTCATAAAATACCACTCAAAGTATCTTATAAGAGAACAGAAAGTTATTAACTGTGGCTACTTTTGGAGAAAAGGGTTTCATTTTTTAAACTTCATTTTCTTGAGAGTTTTAAAATATTTTCTTTTGAGCATGTAAGCTGCATAAACTTAAATAGAGTTAATAACTACAGACCCTAATATGACTAAAAATATTAAAATATTAAGCAAAAGCATATGGCATTTAAATGATAGAACCTTTAGGCGCACTTGGGTGGCTCAGTTGGCTAACCGCCTGACTCTTGATCTCAGCTCAGATCATGATCTCACGGTTTCGTGAGATCAAGCCCCACATGGGACTCTGCACTGACAGCGTACAGAGCCTGCTTCAGCTTCTCTCTCTCCCTCATTCTCTGCTCCTCCCCTGCTCTCTCTCTCTCTCTCTCTGTGTCCATCTCAAAAATAAATAAACATTTTTTTTAAAAAAATGATAGAACCATTATAGTTATTAAAGACTTAAGATTACCAAAACAAAAGAGAGAAGCAAAGAAGGAAAGATAAAGACTGGAGTCGCTTCGGTCCTGGCAACGTCCTTGGCATGGCAGGACGTCTCTGTGTGGCAGAGGCAGGAAACCAGGAAATCCGTGTGCTATGGGCAGAGGAGGATACAGGAATAGGAGTAGGTAGCAGGAGATGGAAAAAGTGGTGGCTCCATTCTGAAATCATTACACATGAAGAGCTTCCACTGGCATGCAACGAAGCTGGATTTGTCAGTGGTTCTTAATGCTGGGTGCTCAGTGCAATTATCAATGCTTGACCCAATGCACACCAGTTAAACCATTTTGGCTTTAAGAATACTAGTGTCTGGTCAAAGAACTTAGCAAAGGCTGCTTGCTATTTTGGTTTTGTGACTTGTTTCTGTGTTTGTTGTTGGTGTTCCCTTTGTTTTGAAAAAGAGATCAAGCACATAACCATAGCAGTATCCGTCTAGATAACTCAGGTGATACGTGGAAGAGAAAACGGAGCTGGGGAAGAGAGGGAACAATCCTACAAAGTCACTACCAGACTTAGCAGAACAGGGTGGGGGTGTGATCAAATTCGATGCCCAGTAGCTTGATTTTGATGCAGTCTTCCCATGAAGCAAAGGAAGACTGAGGAAAAGTCAGGATGAAAGTACTGAGCAATAGAGAGCTAACCAGGGTTATACATGTGTTCATCAGGCTCTTGCCCGCCACCCCGCACATACAATTTCACCTCATGCGTAGCTTCACATGGAGAAAAGCAGCCCTAAATAATAATGCCCGCACCAGAATTCAGCTCCAGGTCACCTATTTCAAGGATTAAAACAAAACCGAGTAACCACTAGAACTCAATAATATTTTTTTAAGTCAAATAAACTGATTACTCAGGATCCTCAAATAGTCAACCTGGGTCTCTGCCCTTTCTTGCCCAAGTTCTTAAAAAAAAAAAAAAAGAACTTTTGCCCTGTAAAGACACCGCTGGCCGTCTCGCTGGATAGGAATCAGACAACGCTGTTGGGAGGCAGAAGGCAGGCCTGAGTGGCAGCCGTCGGAACACGGCGAAATATAAAAAGTAGACACTCTCCACCTCCCATTTGCAGCAGGAGAGACTGTGAAATAGTAATTACCTATATTTTCTACTGAAAAGGAACAAAACTCAACTTGACAACTGCATTTTAAAAGCACTCAAAGGGAGCAGCAAGGTACAAATTTTCCGTGAAAATCACAGACCTTCATCAGTCACCTCACCACAAGTGAAAGGAAAATGAGAAGAGGGAGACCACCCACCTCATCTCGGTATCTTGCAGCATTCAGTTCCACGAAATCTTCACTGTAGTTCACTGAGAAATTGAGGGCGTTCACCAGATGGGCAGCCACGTGCACACCTACGGAATCACATGAGGCCCAAATCAGTGGGGCTTTTCTATACGCTCCACAAAGAGGGCTCATTTCCTCTCCCTCAGTAAACACAGGGTCAAACTTTGACAGCTGATCTGAGCAATAAAATATTAAATTGAAAGGGGAAATTTTAAAGACACAAAAATCTTGATTACTGACAGTTTAGTATTAGAAATCATGTAAAGAAACTGAATTTTCAAAAGCTAGAATAAAATAACCCTAGCAAGTGAGGGTTAGGAAATACATACACACTTACACACGTAAATGTATGAGGATATGAGTGTGCATTTACTTATTTAACAGCTCCTGGATATTTGAGTTGTTCTACATTTTTCATCTCTCCTCTAGCTCTAAATCTGTTGCATATATCTTGTGATTTTCCACTGCCACTCAACCTAAAATATAGACCCCCTGGAAGGCTTTTAACTAGTCAAAATTTCTCAAAACCCATAAATTCAAATCATAGCATCCTAAACCCAACAGCAAAAGTGTTGGCAATCACTTCGTTGGTATTAAAAACTCGGGAAAGTAATAATTACCATTTAACAATCTACAGTGGCACAGTAGACAGAGAGCTCAACTGACTCAGAGCTCTTGCAAAAGATGCACGTGTTAGGAAGTTACTACAGAGTTGAAGACAAATTCATTTTGGCATGGCCAGGGAAAAGGAAAATTATCTTGAAGAGGCTGGAAAGGAAGCAGAAAACAAACTTGTGCATTGAATGATACCACATCCCCCCTTCCCAATCTTTTCTTGTAGGTGAAATAAGGGAGGTGAAAGAACAACAGATAATAGTTGGAAATCCAGTTTTCTTGGCCACACTGTTTACCTACCAATGCCTCAGATTAGTTCTCTGTAAAATGACAACGACAGAAATAGGAGATTTAATGAGATAAGTAACCTGAAACTGGTTTGTGAACCATTACAGTCTATACAAATATACGGAGTGTAGTTATTCGACAGAAAACATGGTATGGAAACTGGAAAACTCTGTGGTCCCCTCCAACCTAGCATATGAGATGTAGATATGCCAAAAGTTCTAAAGTACTCAGAAAGCACACAGAAGTAAGAGAAAGACTAGAATGCTAAATAAAAAGTTAGCTAACTGATTGATAAGCTCTTGCCAGAATCAAAAAGGGAAAAGGTCCCATAAAAAGCAGACAGGAAGTTAGAAGTGGGTTAACTAACAAGCAAGTACAGAGTTAAGGAAATTTTTAAAAGGGTGCCCAGGTGAGACTCAACTATGGCATAGGCATAAAGCGTAATTTAAGCAAAATTGTGTGTCCTATAGCTTTATCATGTCTGAAATATATAAGCTTTAAAAAAATCCCTTCATTTTAAATTAAAGGTTTATATGTTAACTACATACATAGATTATGGGTCATTCTTTCTGAATTCTCCTGAAAAAAAGCCCTAGGTAACAGCTGTATGAGATATACCCTTAAGGGATACATTCACCTTCTTTAAAGATCTTTTACGTCAAAAGCATTCAGGGCTTCTAATTTTAGGGAGCAGGGAGAAAGCCAGGCCAGACATTTTGAATAGATTTTCCCATTTAATTCTCACAGCAAAACAATTAGGTGGGTAGAAGCATCCCTATCCTACAGATAAGAAAACTAAGGTTTGGGGCACATGAGTGCACAGGCGGTTAAGTTAAGTGTCCAACTCCTGATTTCCACTCTAATCATGATCTCACAGTTTGTGGGATCACAGCACGGGGCTCCATACTGTCATCTTGGGATTCTCTGTCTCCTTCTCCCTCTGCCCCTCCCCCACCTGCACACACGTGTGCATTCTCTCTCTCCCTCTCTCAAAATAAATAAGTAAACATTAAAAAAGAAGAAGGGAAAAAAAAAACTAAGGTTAAAAGAGGCAACATAGCTAAGGTCAGACAACTAGTGAGTGGAAGAAAGCAAACCCTCTGGAATGTTTATTCACGGCAAGACTCTACCGGGTCGCAGTCTGGTTGTTCGCCAGCTGAACCAGAATATTTGGACACAGCTACAGTTTAGAACAAATCAAGTTACAAATATGTCAACATTCCCTGATGCTCCTCCTTTTCTGACCTTTCACTCTCTGTGTCCTAATCCAGCCCTAACCCTTACCACACCCTTGGTCCTCATCTCATCCTGGATTCTTACTCCATACCCAGACTTTTGGGCTGGATGGATTCCTGATCCCACCCCTGAGCCTCTCCCTGTCTCTCGCCTCCAGAGGTGGAAACCACCAATACGAGGATGTCCAGGGATAAAACGGTGCAGATGCCTATTTTGACAATACTTGGCAACTTTTTAAAAGCTGAAAGCTTAATGATCTCTTGATAATAGCTGCATCAAAACACGTCTGATTCAAAATAGCCATACATACATATCCAGACCAATGTCCCTGGTATCAAAACAGCTATGTCCTATCAAATAATGGCCAGACAGAAATGTCAGTTGCTACGCCACTGAGATAATTAACCCCTGAGATTACAAACCATAACTAATTCTATCCTAAAAACTTCATATGGGTGATCTCATTTTAGTCTTAAAACCATGAGGCAGGTGCTATTGTGAATCCATTTTATGATTAAAACAACAACAAATCAAAGATCAGAGAACTTATGACACACAGTAAGGCAGGAGGGCGTTGGGGATAGAGCGTACACAATTCATCTCCAGAGTCCATGTAGTTAATAAATATGTTTATTATTTTCTGTTCCAAAAATTTGAAAAGTATCATATAAATTCTCAAGATAAAAATTTATTTTAAAAGGACTCTTTTAAAAACCAAAAGATTCTCACTTGATACTTTAACTTGGAATTGAACAGGATACATTTCCACAAGCTTTTTGACATTTACTCTTCAACCCAAGTATTAATATCAAAGAAGCATTTATCAAATATAATTTTGAATAGACTCACGTTGTATGAAGGTACAGTTCACATTCTAATTTGTATGCATTTAAAGTCCTATCATATCCTCACTTTTAAACCTTAAAAACTTTTATTCTATTTCTTTTCATCTTTCTGAATGAAATTATTTACTTTTGGGAAACAATTATTAGCAGCTTGAGGGCCAACTTTCATACATTATAATGTGAAACACACACACACACACACACACACACACATATATATATATATTTAATGTATAAGATATGTTCATTTTCTGTAACACCATTAGGCAACTCTCTTTAAATACACAGTAAAGAAAAATTAAGGTATGTAGTAAGAAAACCACAAGTTGGACAGCAAATAATTTATGGAACAATAAAAATACCATTCATAAAATGTGTTCTTCTAACACAATATGTTAATATCTTTTGGTTTTCTCACCTGAAAAAATGCAGATAGTAACACCACAGGTTATATGGAATGTTCTGCTTTTATCCAACAGTCTTCTGGTTCTCCTGCTTGGAACCTAAATAAAATTTGGCATAGTGAAAATCATGCAGCAAATAAGATACCTGTAGAGTTTTTCATTAAAGCATTGTTTATGATGTCAAAGTTTTGGAAATACAGCAGAAACCTAGGAAGTAAAAGCTGGTGAGGTGAACTATGATATATCTAATCAGTGGAACACCCGAACATTACAGAGAATGTAAGAAGGCTTATTACTGATGTGGAAAGATGTGTGAGACAACAGCTAGGTAAAGCAATTATAACATGTAAACTATACTATAATCCCATATTGTTTAAAGTCAATGGCAGTATATGCCAATCTGAAGGCATTTACCCCAAACTGTAATCAGTAATATTAGGAGAAACCTTCCCTGATCATGATTTCTGTAATGTTTGAGTTGTACAATATATATTATTTCCTTTTGTAGTCAAGAAAATAAGATTATTTTTAAATGAAGCATTTTCATCTATGGTTTTAAATGTCTTCATAATCTTATAAAAAATAAAATGTCAAGCATCTTTGAGTACCTAGTTTCACATCAGGGGACAGTTCTTTAAGACTTATTAAATACTGAGAGACTTAGGTGGGCACGTTTCATTTCCTGCTGTTTATCTTCTCTTTCTTCTCACCAAGCCAATAGCCATCCATAGGCATCAAAACCTAGCATTTTACAATGGCAGGCAACCTACAGAAAGAGTTATTTCCACAAATTACTGTGTTAAAAGTAAAGAGTTTCTAAATATAATTACATGAAAAGGTTGAGAAGTTTTACTGCAGTAAATCCGCTTATATAAACTTCACAGAACATCAAAGTGACCTCATATTAACAACTTCTTTTAAAGTATCAGTATTGATCCAGCAATGCCTTACTATCTCAATGAAGAAACCACACACACACACACACATACACCACACACCAGGATAACCGAAGACAAAAAATAATTTCAATTGAGTTTCAATTTCCAAAACGTTTTTCTGTTTTCTTACAACCTTCATTTTACAACACTAAATATCACACACGACATCACATCTTAATCAAGACATCTTCTCCAATCCTACTACATAGCTTAAAACATGTCTGTGTTTGAAAAGGAGGTAAATCACCACCAACACCAGCAGTCACCCTATATATTGCCCAAAGTCCACAGGGCTCTTGCTTGCTCACCTGCACTTAACTAAATGAAAACACAAGGTCTCAATGAGGCATAGTATTCTGGAAAAAGCTCAGAACTGGGACTGATCTTAGCTCTGCCATTTCACTAGTCTCATGATGTTGGTCCAGTTACTTAACGTCTCTATGCCTCAGGTTCTTCATCAGCAATCCCTGCAGAATCACTGTGAAGATTCCTAGCTACATGTGTGGAATGCTTCGCACAGTGCCTGATACCACTGTTAATAACAATTTCTTTTTTTTTTTTTAATTTTTTTAACATTTATTTATTTTTGAGAGGGAGAGACAGAGCATGAGCAGGGAAGGGGCAGAGACAGAGAGGGAGCCACAGAATCTGAAATAGGTTTCAGGCTCTGAGCTGTCAGTACAGAGCCTGACGCAGGGCTAGAACTCAGAAATGGTGAGATCATGACCTAGGCCAAAATCAGACGCCTGACTGACTGAGCCACCCAGGCGCCCCTATTAATAACCATTTCTACCCATCCACTGCCCTTATCTAGCGTTGCAGAGTAGCTCACGGATCATCCTGACAGATGATGAGGTCTTTACTCTCATCTAGTAAATGACAACCAGTAAGAGAAATCAGTCTAGTAGAAAATCAGACCATGAAAACTAAGTGCTACTAACATGCCACTGTTACACTTGATTTCTGTGCTGGAATCTGTGACTAGGATTATTCATGCTTACCTTCTGGGATCCTCGAAGGTAGGCCAGGAGTGTCCGGCACATGGGTAGAAGGATAAGGCTGCAGTTGAGGTTAAGAACAGATGCGGAGGCTCTGCTTAGACACAATCCTAGCTGAACAAATAAGGCAAGGGTCAAAACCTCCAAGGCAAAAACAGACTACAAACTTACTACAGGCCTCACCCTGTTCCTCCTTCAAGGATCATGGCAAAAATGCCAACTCCTTCAAGAATCTTGAACAACTCACCTCTCACCAGAAACCCCTAAAAGAAACTGGTCTCTTTCTCCTCTATACTGCCATGAAACTTAGTCTCCCCTCTTTCTACTAGTGTTAGAATCACCCCAGTACATTTTTCTGGTGTGAAGTCAATTTCTTATTCCGCCCCCACTATACTGTTCTGGGTATTAAGAACCCTAGAGAGCCCCAGTATTTTATGCACCTCCACACTGGTGTAGTTGAATCCTTTTTTTATGGATAAGGTACCAAAAAATTCAAAGCTCTGAATACACAACCCCCTTCCAAACCACTGCCTTTCAGCTCTTAACCTTACTGACTCTACCCATCTTTCTGGTTTCACCTTAAGAACTACACCTCTAGAGTTCTTCAGTGACCCAAAACTAGGAGGGATCCAGATCAGCTGTGTCCCATACGAAGATTATCAAAACCACATTGTGCAATCTTTTTTTTTTTTTTTTTTTTTTCAAAGAATCGGAACCCTTGGTATCCAGGCAATACTTCATGGCAACTATCTTGCTAGATTGTCATCTGCTCTTGTCTGGTACTTATCTACATTCTTCATATAAATAATGTAGCACATGAAAGCAAGAGATGGGGTCAAATCTGTACTCTCCTCCTAAAATAAACATAAAAGTATTTGTTTTAAGGATATTGACTGAGAAATGTGCGTAAGTCAGATGCTTTTCTTATCTTAAAATTCTTCATGCTCGTGAGATTTCCAACTTAACTCTTGGCAAATAGCATCTCCGTTACAAAATGTTTATTGTTAGCACATGAAATATTGTTCCGGAAGGGGAGAGAGGGTAATAAGTCATGTCAGGAAAACAATAATTTTCACTGACTTATATAAAAAGTAATTAATATTTCTATTTAGGCTATTTTTACACCATGAGTTAGAACACCTTAGAGATATATTGCAATGAATATACCATTAAGTAGACAAATAGAAATAATCCCCTCCAGACTATCTAAAAAAAAAAAAAAAGTTAAATCTAACATTCTTTTCTCAATCAGCAAAATTATTACCATTTCAGAGTGATGGGTTTTTGTTATTTAGCCCTCCAGAGAAATAGAATAATTGTTATCTCTTTTGATCTGGCATCTGCA
Organism: Panthera uncia; assembly: GCF_023721935.1. Classification (NCBI taxonomy): domain Eukaryota; kingdom Metazoa; phylum Chordata; class Mammalia; order Carnivora; family Felidae; genus Panthera; species Panthera uncia. Next base: position 68,884,557 of record NC_064808.1, read on the forward strand.
CACGATAAGAAAATTTTAGCTCAAGGGATTTTAGATGATAATTTTATCTGCAATCTTAATGTACCAGGACAATAATTCACTTAAATTTTTTCAGCTGAAATCTATCATATAAGTGTAGGACTTAAAAGATACAAATAAATTATTCAATTTTCCTTTGTGGTTCAATGATTTAAAGAAAATTCTTATATTCCTCATTTTCTAACCATTTACTGCATGTCTGGAACTGTTTTATTGTTGTGCTTACATTAAATCACATAGTAATTTAATTCAAAGTGGCTTTAAGTGTCCCCTTAGGATAGATGGGAGTTTATCTTTGGCATTCCACCTCTTCCTTACAATGCTGTAAAATCTAACCGGAAATTTTATCAAGGACTCATTTCTACCTACATGTTTGTTCCTGAATATCCTTAGTTCTCTAAACTAAGATGAAAACTTCTTTTTATTAGGTTATCAGAGTACAAACCTCCCTCATTCTGAAGCAATGGAAAGAGTGAGGAAAATGGAGACAGATCCCAGTCAATGATTTCCCAGGAATTCATTTTATCCATTTACTACATGGGTAATATTCTACAGCTAAGGGAATTTGTTTTGTTTCGTCATTATTAATGCATGATCATTGAAAGAATCAACTATCTCAAATATTCACTAAAAAGAAATGACCGCCCAAGTCTGGTGCCCTGCCCACTCTACCTGAACGGCTTGTGTCACCATTCTGAGAGAACTTAATTGCTGCTTTGCTTTTCCAACTTCATTCAAGTTAGTTGTCACTAGGTGGCAGTGTTACTTTCATGTTTCAAATTCTACCTGTCAAGGTCTCTAAAACATAACTAACTGAGAAATCCATATGTAATTTTAAAACTATGAATATATTTTAGATGAGCAAATACAAACAAAACATAGCTTCCTCCTTGTTATGGACTGGATGTCTGTTCCCCCCAAGTTCATATGATGAAATCTAATGTCATAGTATTTGGAGGTGGAGCTTGGGAGAGTTTACCAGGTTAAGATTAAGTTTTTGAGGGTAGGGCTCCCATTATGCAATTAGTGCTTTTATAAGAAGAAGAAAAGGCCACAGCTCTCTGTAGACTCTCTGTGAGGACAGAGCAAGGTGGCTCTCTGCAAACCAGGAAAGGGATCTCACCAGACCAATTCTGCTGGCACCTTGATCTTAGACTTCCCAGCCTCCAGAACTGAAGTAAACATTCGTTAAGCCACCTAATCTATAGTATTTTGTTATAGCAGACTGACCTAATGTAATCCTATAGAAAAATCATAAGAAAATATGCCATTTGAAGCAAGTTATAAAAGAATATAACATCTGGGTATAACAAGTATATGGTTATTTTTCTAAAAATCTCAAACACATGGTTTCTTATCTTAAATCTGCTATTTAATATTCATCTTGAGCTAGTTAACTGTCCTTTTCTGCAAAATTAAGAGGGATAATTTTTCTTATCTGTAGAATGAATGTAATATGCTATGATACAATAATCCTAGCTCTTAGAACTTTTGTGAAAACTAAAAAAATCAGTCTAAAATATGCAAGCACTATACAAAATTAATTTATTGCCTTGGTGTCACTATATCGCATCTTTTCTCTAAATTTTCTCTTCTATGCTTCTACTGTAAATGTTATCTGTTCCATTTATATCATTCATTCAATACATATTTTGTGTGATATGTACATATCCCAAGGCACCAGGAGTTCTAAAACAGAGAATGCCTATTCCTTAAGATGTTTGCATTTTAGTAGGGGAAACAGACACTAATCAAATAGCTATATAATCAAATGTAAATTCTAACAATGATCAATTCTGTGAATGAGAAATAGAGTATGAGCACGTATAACAGGAAATGAAAGCTAAATAAGAAGGTCAGGAAGGCTTCCCCAATTACTTGAAAAGTGAACTGAGATCTTGAGGGTGATAGTACAAGTCATTCAAAAAGGAGAAAGACATCCACGCAGAGAAAACCAGCGTGAAAACCAATGCACAGCAAATGGGAATATGGTGTATATATGAGAATTTAATAGCAGGTCAGGATTCCAATCCAAGGATTGGAAATTGAGGGTGCCACAACATAAAACTGGAGAAGGGATAGACCTGGCTGGCTTGTGTAGGTCACATTAAGAATGTGTGTCTTTATCCCAATATCAGTGCAGAGTGAATGTGTTTTAAGTAGGACGGCGGTATAAAGAGGTGAGAATGTGCTAATGATTAGTCTGAAGGAAGTATGCAGAGCAAATTGGAAGAAAGTAATTTGGGCCATCACATTTCTTTGTGTGGCTAATCATCACAAAATTTTTGAGACAAGAATTACATCTTATGGTAACTATGACCCAGTCTTGCATATAGAAAGGATCCAGTTTTGACTAAATATGGTACGCATAAGTGAATTTATTTGGCTAAATACTTTACTGAAACATGTACCTCTAAAACTGGAGTACTAAAAGAGCCAACCCCACACCCCACTGTCCCCCAGAGTCTCACTCCTTCTATGATTGCTCTGACCAAAGGTAATCTACGCTTCTGTTGAATTGTTCCAGAGACAGCAGCCATTCCACTGTCAAAAACCTCTTTTGCTTTCTTACATTTACATGAAGTCCATGTCTCTGTAACTTCCACCCACCAGGCACCTCTAGATAATAATATTCCTAACCTGAAGATAAAAGAATGATTTCTTAGTCCAATCTTGTTTTCTTCATGCTAAACACAATTAGTTGTCTCTGAAATTCTTGAAAAAATTTTAGGACTCCCTCTCACCTCAGTGACCTTTCACAGTTCACCAGAATTCAGTACATTCTCAACATAGACTAATAGTAGCAGGCAGTACTGAAGAGCCTCATCTCCCTCACAAAGCACATGATTGATCTCTGCTAATTCTAAGACTGTGCTATATCATAGGGCAACTATGTTACATAATGGCTCATCTTGAGTTTACAACATAAGAGATTTCTCCCATGAGTTACTACAAAGCAATGACCCCTATCCTACAGTGGGAAAAAAAAAAAAAATGAAGGTGAGAGAGAGCATATATATATGCAAGAATGATATGGTTTTAGACTATTCTATCATATTGGGTATAGATACTATATTCTGATATTTTTTCTTCTCAATTTTGCTTTAGCTGAAAACTTTACATTCATGTTTTCCACCTCTCCATCCAAGTGTTTGACAGACCTATTAAAGTGTAACAAAATCCCGTGGAAATAGTTGACTTGCAAAAAAAAAAAAAAAAAAAAAAAAGAAAAAAACTTTTCTGGTAAATTAACTTTCAAATGAACATTTTGCTCTCAAATGGGAAGTTTCAGCTCAGGTCATGATTTCATGATTCATGGGATCGAGTCCCACTTTGGGCTATGTGCTGACAGCACAGAGCCTGCTTGGGATTCTCTCTCTCTCTCCCTCTCTCACTCCCTCTCTCTCTCCTCATAGGGCCAACTGGCTATACTTTTATATTTAATGCTGCTCCTGGATGCATTACCCAGACTAGTCATTCCAAGTTTCACCCCGTATCTCCATTCCCATCCATGGCTCATGCATTGCCATTCCTTCTGTTTGTGATAGCATTCCACCTCTTCCAACCTCCACACTTCCTCTACAGAACTTTACACATTATATTGTAATATTTTACCTGTTTATCTCCTTGTGCCCCCCCCAAAGTTAGAGAGTGGCAGCACTGCAAAATGGCAATGCCCAAACTGCCTCTTGTTGTTGGGGACCTCAAAAATTCATGTTTGTTAATAGTGAAAATTGTCTTGAAAAAGTACTCCTTGAGGAAAATATGCTTTTAGCAATGAAAGCCAAAGAAAAGTAACCATGAGACAGTTACATGAAGAGAGAAAACCCCATAAAGTAGTCTACAGAATTTTCCAAAGGAATGGTATTTTTTATTGTCTTTATAGTAACCATGACAGACAATCAGAACAATTTAATTTTCCTATACCTCTAAATCAAACTTTTGGTCCTAGTTTAAATTTCACTTTGTACCATTAATATATTATAAAAGAGATATAAATTTAGAATATGATAGCTATTTCATGCAGACAAGATTGTACTTAAGGATTAAAAAAATGATATTTCAATGAAAGGTTACTTCAAAAGTTGACTACCTATTTTGACACAGTTTCATATGAAAATAATGGATAAAATGCCATGAGCTATCAGAAAGCAGTTAATAATAATTGGAGTAATTATTTCTTTAAAAAAATTCTACAATAAACTACCAATTCAGTGGTCTTGGGGTATATCCAAAAGCTCATGAATGTCCCTTATTCCATTATAAGCTATAATTCATGCCAAATGATCCTAGCTGGTTTCTGTCAACTAACTGCCCTGGAAACTTTTAACTATGATGTAATTTTTGACTCAAGTTGACCTCTCTTCCAATCTATAATCCTTTTTTTTTTTTTAACACTGTCTCTAAAGAAAGAAGCTGGAGGAAAAAAAATTGTTTCCATATAATTAAAGGGACCACTAAAAGAATAGAAGTCATCCTGACTTTACATCCATATTTCCTTATGCTTAACTCAAATCTTTCTTTTATATGTCATCACCCTCCATTCTACCCTTTCTAGAAATAAACTTTATTTCATTTTCAGTAGGACTACAGTAGGAATGTAGTCTTTCCTTAGAAGTCTATTATAACTCAGAAAGAAATGTAGCTCTTACATAGAGAGAAGAAAGCAGGATTGTAACATGGTATTTCTGTCCGGATTTTGTCCACCTTGTTTTTCCTGTGCCAAAAGCCCAGAGAACAGAAGAGATTCACTTCTAGACCATGTGTCTGTCTACAAAAGTTAAAGTTCAACATAAATGGGATCCAGAATTGCATTGAACACATTCCTGGCTTTCTACAGGCAATGCTGTCTACTGAACAGGTCACCAGATTAAGAGGTATGGCATTTTTATCACAGCTAATACCTGTGACCTCTACCAAGGTCATTGTCTCTAAAATGTAGAATTGCAGAACTTAACAAAACAATAATAAAAACCTCCTCCACTTTCTCTTATAGACCTATTCTAAAGGGTAAAAATATATCAAATAAAAATGGTTTGACCTTTTTAGCTGACAAAATGGATTTTTTTTAATTCACCCTTTACATTCCTGTGGATGTTCACTGCTTATCTCTCTCTTATCTTCTGCTCCTATCTACAGCACACGAACAAGGATCTCAAGAATTACAGTGCATTTGCTTTCATGTCATTGCTACATTTCTTCCTCCTGCAGGAATTATTCATGCACAGGGAAAGGCACCAAGGAATGGCATGTATTTTGTAGAGCATGGGTGGCTGGAAAGCTGAGACAGGCCCTGTTTCTCCTCCATCACAGATCCAGCACATCTGATCATAATTACTGAATATTTATTTAGTCACCCTCAGCTACTCTTCATCAGAAACAATCATTCCAAAACCTTGCATCATTCTTCCTCATCTTTAAACCATTTTTAATTTCTCAACATTCCTCCTAAGATTTAGAAGCCAAAACAGATATACTAGTGGCTTGAATGCATGGAATAATTTTTGAAAGGAAACAACAGTCATAGCAATGGTACGCTCTCACTTGGTTAAGACTGCAATCAGACTATCCATAATGACATATATTAAAACTCATGGACTGAATATAGGATTTCAAAATTAAGATTTTTCTCACATGAGTGTCAATTAAGCATTTCTATTTTACTCCTCCTGAACTCAACCCTATTTGTTAATAACTCTTCTTCATTGAATCTATAAAGCTATCTTTAAGTGCTATCTTTGCCCTCAAAACACTAGCAATCTAGTTAGCTAACTCAGCTTGTCTTTTAACCCTAGCTTTCAACTTTGAATCCAGGTGAATTTCTTCCAGTCTTTCTTTAGAGGAAAATCAAAACAAAACAAAATGAAAAACTGTCTCCAAGAAGAAGCTGTCAATTCTAAGAAAAAGAATTCTGGATGCATCAAAATGGCCAAAATGCCTGAGAGAGTAGGTGCTCAGTAAAATGGACTGAATGAATGGATTGTTTGGTACAGACTATCTGTCTAAACTTCCTGATGCATACATATTTACACATTAGACTCTTCCAACAAATTCTTCAGAGTTTAACTGGTCAAATTACAGTGTAGAACAACACATTCCATCAAATGTAAGATGATAAATCGGTATAGGAGAGGAAGTATAAATCAAAAATAATATTTTTTTCCCTAAAAAGCTAACACCTAATAGGTCCAAAATAACTCATGTTGGAATTTCTTAAAAAAAAAAAAAAAAAGCAGCACACAGACATACTTGTCCAAGTGTGCATGTAAACTTCTACAAGGATTCTCACTGCAGTATGGTGTGTGATATAAAAACAAAACAAATACAACTAAAATGACTAACAGTGGAGAAATATACAACAAATTAACTACACATTATGGGATAGTATTTAGCCATTGGAAATAAGTCAAACTTGTATAATGGAAATTAAATAACAATATCCATAATATATTGCTGAATTAATATGCAGGTGCATATATGTGTATTTGTATATAGGCATATATATATAGAGATAGATGCAGACTAGATTAACATAGATTATATAGATTCTATGTTTATAGATTATACAGAAGTCATTAGTTACCTCTTAGATGTAAAGGGGAGTTTCTAATTTTTTTTCTATTGTGACACCAGTATTCAAGGTACAGAAGTATGTATTTCTTTTGAAATGTACTTTAATTTTAACAATTAAGTACCAAGAACTAAACAGATAGATTACAATAAGAAATTCACAGTAAGTATAATTAAATGAGTTATTATACTTTGAAATTCTAATAACATAGCCAAAGGAAATAATTATAAAAACAGAGGGGGGTATTCTGTACAATGATTTTTTTTTTTAAGTTTATTTATTTATTTTGAGAGAGCATGCAGCATGAACAGGGGAGGAGCAGAGAGAGAGAGGGAGAGAGAGAGAATCCCAGGCAGGCTCCATACTGTCAGCACGAAGCCCGACATGGGACTCAAACTCCCAAACCATGAGATCATGAGCTGAGTCAAAATCAAGAGTCAGACACTTAACCAACTGACCCACCTGGGCTCCCCACAATGTTTTTCACAGCATTTTCTGGAATAGTGAACAGAAGCCAACTGGATGTCTAAAAATTTGGGAATTTTTTTTTAATTTTTTCTTTAATGTTTTTATTTATTTTTGAGACAGAGAGAGACAGAGTATGAGCAGGGGAGGAACAGAGAGAGAGGGAGACACAGAATCCAAAGCAGACTCCAGGCTGAGCTGTCAGCACAGAGCCCGACGCGGGGCTCAAACCCACGGACCGTGAGATCATGACCTGAGCCGAAGTCGGACGCTTAACCGACTAAGCCACCCAGGCACAAATTTGGGAATGTTTAAGATAGGTGTATTTGTATTTTTTCAGTGAAATATTAAAAATAAAAAATGTATGTTTAATAATGTAAGCTTCATAATCTATAACAATAGAACTAAATCTAATGTAATATTTAACACTAAATGTTAAAAGGAAAATACAAAATTGTTTATTCTAAATGATCATAGTATTGTGTGTTTTTGTTTTTGTTTGTTTTTTAAGTAGGCTCCATGCCAAAAATGGAACTCAGGACCCTGAGATCAAGAGTCACATGCTTGGGGCACCTGGATGGCTCAGTGGGTTAAGCATTCGACTTTGGCTCAGGTCATGATCTTGTGGTTCCTGAGTTCCAGCCCCGCATCAGGCATCAGGCTAGTGCTGACAGCATGGAGCCTGCTTTGGATTTTTTGTCTCCCTCTCTCTCTGCCCCTCCCCACTTCGTGCTCTCTTTGTCTCTCAAAAATAAATAAAGATTAAAAATTCTTTTTAATATTAAAAAAAAAGAGTCACATGCTGTACTGACTGTGTCAGCCAGGTGCTCCATGAACGATCATATTATTAAAAAAAACAAAAACAAAAACTTGTATTTAGGAAATACACCAAAATGTTCACAGTGGTTATGTGTGGGTGCTGAGATATAAATGACTTATTTTGCATTTTCTCTCATTTTCTATAGTAAATATGAAAAAGATTTAATAAATTTGAAAGTCACAAGAAAGATTGTTTTCCAAAGAAAATGGAATGGGAAAAGTCTTAAAAGTAATGTTTGAGGAGTAATATTATCTTTAAATAATGAAAATATGAAAGGCCGCTTTCCTTTTGTTTCAACTTTTGTTCATTTTTCCATTTTTCCCCTTAATCATATGCATTATTTTCATAAAATACATGACAAACCTTTATAAATTATGTTGCAAATATTTCCATGGCTTAAGGTGATAGCCTTCAGAAGAACATTAAGCTACTGGCCTCTTTTTCCAGACTTTTGATAAATGAGAAAATATTTATGTAAAGTTCAGGATCAACAGGACAATATAGGATAGGAAAGGACAGTAGAAGACAAAATAGGATGCAGCAGGACAGGGCGGGACAGGACAAGACAGAACAGGACAGGATGAGATAGGACAGAACAGGATGGGACAGAACCAGGCAGGAACAGGAAAGAGGGCAAGTTATGAGTGACATTACAGCTGGCAAGGGATGGGGGGTTCCAGTTAATGAACAGAAGAACTACTGGGATCATGGGAGGGCATGAGAACAGTTACTGATTCTTTACCACTACTACAACTTAAATGGGTCTCAACATTAAATATCACAAAACTGAAGGACAACTAACCTGTTCAAATTGTAACACACCGTAGGGTCTTTCTATATACTTGTTAATATGGTTTTTAGTGAGATTAAGATGAAGGTGGAGGTGATGTCAAACATGGGGGACTTCTAAAAATGGACACTCAGTTGTATTTACTGGTTTGCAGTGAGAAATCTAAAGGTTACTGGATGACTAAAGGGATGAAAGCAGCAAATATTTTAAGTATTATTTAATTTCTGTATTCCCATGGCTTTTTTCTTCTGTGTTGCCCATAATATTAACCATTTAAACAAACAAACAAACAAAAAGTCATATAAACAGTTATGGTAAGGGGCTCCTGGGTGGTTCAGTCGGTTGAGTGACCGACTTCGGCTCAGGTCGTGATCTCACAGCTCGTGAGTTCGAGCCCCATGTCGGGCTCTGTGCTGACAGCTCAGAGCCTGGAGCCTGCTTCAGATTCTGTGTCTCCCTCTCTCTCTGCCCCCAACCCATTCACATTCTGTCTCTGTCTCTCTCAAAAATAAGTAAACATTAAAAAAAATTAAAATAAAAAACAGTTGTATTAAAAAAACAGTTACGGGAAAAGAAACAATGATAACACATACAACATCAGACTTAGAAGAATAGGAAATGAATTAATCTAGGAGAGAACATGTAAAAGATAGGTGGATTGAGTGGAATGAATTATAGAAAAGATAAACAGGGCACCTGGGTGGCTCAGTCAGTTAAGCATATAACTCTTGATTTTGGCTCAGGTCATGATCTCATGGTTCATCAGTTCAAGCCCCTTATGGGACTCTTCACTGCGGAGCCTCCTTGGGATTCTCTCTCTCCCTCTCTGACCCTCCCCTGCCCATGATCCCCCACCTCTCAAAATAAATAAAGAAAAACATACTGCCACCTGCAAAATCTCTTTAAATAATTCAGAAGGTATACATTGTATGAAATGAGTTGAGTTAATTTCTCTTCAGTGCTGGAAATTTTTAGTCATTAGCAACCATTTATAAACAGATTTCAACATCAAAACATTTTTAACTTCAAAATGTAGCCTGAAAGAAATGATTCCAGCATTGTCTACTACAACTTCCCAGAAAGGGAAGTCATACTCCTTTTTCTAAGTTTATTTATTTATTTTTGAGAGACAGAGAGAGAGAGAGAGAGAGAACCAGTGGGGGAGGAGCAAAGAGAGATGGGGACAGAGGATCTCAAGCAGGCTCCATACTGACAGCAGACAGCCTGATGGGGGCTCGAACCCACAAACTGTGACATCATGACCTGATCCAAAGGTGGACACTTAACTGACTAAGCCACTCAGGAGCTCCGGGGAGTCATGCTTTTTGAAGGCCTCATACTCATTTCTTCCTCATCCTACTCAATCCTCTCCACAAAACACAAAACAAAACCCTACAAGAGGTATTAGGTTAAACTATGTTAAACTGCCATTTTTGTAAGACAGAACATTTTAATACTGGAATTTTTATGTAGTTCAACTTAATATTATAATTCTCAATTTAAAATTGAGGAAACATAAGCTTTTCTTATGTTTGAAACTATTTCAATATATTACTTAAAAACACATTTCTTAAAAGGCAAAGTCATGACAAACTTGGTCAGTTTGTCTACAAAATCCATGTTCTTTTCATTACATTATATTGTTTCCATTGGTATTTTGGAATCTTCACAGGTATTACTATATTTGAAATTTAAACTAATAGTCCATGCTGAGGAAAAGGTGATCACAGACACTTGGTTTTAACAAGAATTAGAACACATGTCATATAAGACTTTAACAAATTAAATTTCATATATCTAAAATCTGTGGGTTTAACAAGATATATTGTCTTCTTTAAGAACAACATGTTCAAGGGGCATCTGGGTGGCTCAGTTGGTTGAGCATCCAACTTCGACTCAGGTCATGATCTCATAGTTCATGAGTTCAAGCCCCACATTGGGCTCTGTGCTGACAGCTCAGAGCCTGGAGGCTGCTTCGGATTCTGTGTCTCCTTCTCTCTCTTCCCCTCCCCTGCTTATTTGCTCTCTCTCTCAAAACTAAACATTAAAAAAAAAAAAAAAAAAAAAAAAAAAAAAGAATGACATGTTCAAGCTTTAAAACAAGTACAAGACTAGTTTTCTTCAGGCAAAGCAAAATTAAGTAAACTTATAGACCCATTGTAAGTATAAGCTCTTCTAAGATGTTCATTTGACTCATTCCCCCTCTCTTACATTTTATAAAATGTGCAAGATCAAAATGAATAATTCAGTGATGGGTTCTACACAGTCCAAGCCAAGCCCCAGCCCTACAGAAAAATTCCATGGGAGGTAACAAATGGGATACAGACAATGCCCAACAGCAAAGGCTAGTTCTCAAGTGAAGAAGAACATTCATATTGAAGCTCTGCATTCTTGTGGCTTAATATGAGTCATTTCTTTTTTCAACTGGAATCCATTAATATAGACCACTGATGAAACTTTGTTAGTTTTGCCTTTCGATAGTCTGAGCTATAAGGGCGGGTGGGGCGGGGGGGAGAGAGAGAAAGAAAAAAGTATTCTTCACCTTTGTTTGCGTGACTCAAAGCACTTTACAAATGTGTTTTTGGGTCCATGCTTTTCAGACTAAGAGAATTAACAAAGCTTAAAGGCCCAAAGTAACTTCTCAAAAGCAACTTGGCCAAGGGAAATCAGTGAGAGGTAAAAGTACTCTTATCACCCTGTTTCAACATATTCTCAAGAGGTGGTTCTTCTTTTCTTGTTCCACAATTCTCTTGGGGCACCCTCACCAGCCTGGAAACCAATGTCCTCATTCAAGGTAAGGTGACAGCCAGTTACTCAGGTAAGATGCTAATTAGAAGGCACAAGGCAGAGCATTTGGGGCGTGGGGGAGGAAGTTAGCAAAGAGAATCAAAAGTGTAGCATGGAGAAAAAAGAAACTTGTTTGGATCACTACCATTTCATACCCTTCCTATGCACCTGAGCTTTTGAAGATCACATGAAATGAAATTACTTGCACTTTGAAATCAGCTATTTGATAATCCTATCACAGGAAAAAGGAATATAGTCAGAAAGGCATTCACCAAAAATCATTTCTTAGATTTATCTTAGCGCTGAAGTGCCTACTTGTTTTTTTTTTTAATTTCAGGTTATAAAATACTTTCACTTTGTGTACATCACTCATCTCTTCTTGCCTTTAACTCTGATATCCTTGATATGCGTCTGGAGACCTTTAACAATTTCCTAGTTCATGAAAACCATTAAAGCATGTAATTTAAAGCAAGTTCCCCATAGAACTTGTGTTTGATTCATTTATCCATAGATAGGCATCAATGTCAAATTCAAGTTTCCAATTTTTAAAATCGTAAACATTCTACTGCTCATGCAAAGTCCATCTCCTCCTTAATCTACTTTTTCTCTAGTCCCACTCTGCCAAAACACTAAAGAAACTACTTCTCACAAGGTCTTTTACCACATTGCTCAATTACAGTCACATCACACAGTTCCATTAAATTGTGGATACTGGGGCGCCTGCGTGGCTCAGTCAGTTAAGCTTCCGACTCCTGATTTCAGCTCAGGTCATGGTCTTAGGGTTCATGAGATCAAGCCCCACAACGCGCTCTGGGCTGGCAGTGCAGAGCCCACTTGGGATTCTCTCTCTCCCTTTCTTTCTGCTCCTTCCTCGCTTGCTCTTTCTCTTTCTCTCTCTCTCAAAAATAAATAAGTGAACGTTAAAAAAAAAAATAGTAATATAAGTTCTGGAACCAGGATGTTTGGGTTGAAGTCCCACCTCTGTCACTCAGTAACAAGTTACAGAATTTCCCTAATTCAGTTTCTCAGCTGAAAAATTAAAAATATCTACTCTTTAGGGTGCCTGGGTGGCTCAGCCAGTTAAGTGTCCGACTCCTGATTTCAGTTCAAGTCATGATCTCATGGTTTGTTCATGAGTTTGAGCCTCATGCTGGATTCTGCAGTGGCAGTGTGGGGCCTACTTGGGTTTCTCTCTCCCTCTCTCTCTTCCCCTCCCCTGCTCATGCTCTCTTGTTCTCTCTCTCAAAATAAATAAACATTAAAAAAAAGTATACCCACAGGATGTATAGAAAGATTAAACAAATTAGTCCATACAAAGCTATTAGACTAAAACCTGCTATCAAGACAGTCTTCAATGAATGTAATCTGCTATTAATGTTACTAATATTATTAATAACAAAATGAAGAAAGATTTGAAAATCTCTGAAATTAATTTCACCTCCCAATTCTATACTGTTTTGGATAGTATTGATAAAAGAAAATTATACAGAGGGCATTCAGATGTATATAATAAGGAAGTTAAACATTGCTAAAAGTCTTATGAATATTATGAAAACAGAAATAATTGAAATAAAAATAAGTTTCATAATACCTTAATTATTTGTCTGAGACAAATCTAAAACAACTATAATGCTGAAAATAATGTTATCTTGAGGGTAAATCAGTAATTTTCCTTGACTTCTTAAATTGCTAAACATCTAAATATCAGTTCACTTAAGATGGAAAGCTAGTGGTCTATACAGTGTGGTGTTTAATTTGTGCATATGTATTGTCAACTTAACGGACTGAATATTGGACCGAGAGGATTAATGGACCAGAAAAGTGACCAAGCCACTCATTCAGTGGGTGATGATGAGCAAATCACTTTAACTGCATTTTTCTGATTGAGAAAATGAGGAAGAAATCTAAGATACCAAAGCTTACTTCCAATTCTAAAATTCTACAAGTCTCTATCTACCAAAAACAGTTTAAGAATATGATCGCATAAAATATGAAAAAAAAAAAAAAAAAAAGAATATGATCGCATCAATGAAATGTAAGTCACTTCACCTGTTTATAAAGAGGAAGTAAATCATTTTCAAATAATAGAGTGCTAGAAACAAACAAAAAACACAAACAACCATTCAGTTAAAAATATCTCCTGGATTGAAACCACAATGCATACCTGGGCAAATCTAGGTAGTAACTTTTATATTTTGTGCAATAAATGGAAAGAATTAATGATCAAGCCTTTTCTAGAAAATAATAGATGGTATATACTCCTTCTCAACAGAACTAAAGCCACCTGGGCCAGCTATGAAACCAATACCAACTTAAAATCCTGGGTCCATTTGTACAGAGACTCTAATCTTTGACCTTAACAAATTCACATGGCATCAGATTTCTGTCTCAGAAAATAGTTAATTATGATAGAACTTCTAGGACTTTTGAGACGATAATGATTGACCAAAGAAAGATCATCACCAAGACTAGAAAAAAATCTCAGTGCTCACAGCTCTCTTCCAATTAACATACATATCTCAATCAAAGTTTAAAAAATGAGGGGCACCTGGCTCAGTCGCTTAAGCGTCCAACTCTTGATTTTGGCTCAGGTCATGACCTCACTGTTTGTGAGATCGAGCCCCACTTTGGGCTCTGTGCTGATAGCCTAGAGCTTGCTTGGGATTCTCTGCCTCCCTCTGTCTCTGCCCCTCCCCGGCTTGTGCTCTGCCCCTCTCTCTCTCTCTTTCAAATTAAATACATAAACATTTGGGGGGGGGGGGGGGTTTAAAAAAAAAAGAGAAGATCTTCATGACCATGCAGCAGATCTAAAATAATAATTGTGAGGGGCACCTGGCTGGCTCCATCAGTAGAACCTACAACTCTTGATCTCAGGGTTGTAAGTTCAAGCTCCATGCTGTGTGTAGAGATTACTTAAAAATAAAATACTTTAAAAAAATAACATAATAACTGTGTGACAAAGCAACAAAATTAAATTTCTCATTATGGCACCATGAGAATAACTGAGATGAAATTAAATAGTCATTAAACAAATGTTAGTTTAGGAGGAAAAAGATATAAAATGAAGACACATTGAATCTGGTACCATAAAACACATTCTCTTTTCAAATTAACATGTTCTTATCATTTAAATTATATCTGTTAATTATTAAATGTCAGAAATATAACTCAGAAACAGGTGAACTTGAGTATGAAGGCTTCTATGGGTAATATTTTGAGTTGAACTCCAACATTTCAAAAAATCTAGGAAACTAAAGTTATGAGTCGGTCACAACACATTAGGACTTTCTAGTAAAGTACAAGCAATCACATTTTCCATTCCTTGAAAATAAATAAATCAAAAATAGATGTCATCTTAAAAAATCAAAGTACTCCTTTATTTAAAAGGTTGTTATGGGAAGTAGGAGGGGGTTATTGTTTGGTTGTGTGTGAGTTTGTGCGTATGTATGTGTGTGTGTTGTTTGTTTTGCTTCCCTCAAAAGACTTTCATTTCTTCATAGCTTAATTTTAAGATTCCAAAACTCACAGCATGTCATAATTAAACATCTCCTAAGAAGTACACAGTCTGATTAGCACATTAACTCAGGCATAAACCAGCCGTGACCATGCTGCCTCCAGGTCTGGGTCAGACCAGCCTGGGAAAGAACAGTCATGATGAAAACTCCTTAAGATACATTAACCTCAATGTTATTTTATCTTCCATCAGTTTAGATCTTCTTTTTTCTATCAATTCTTATGCAATTGTTTTAATCGTTAATTCTGGTCTGAACAATCACCCAACTTTTTAAAAATAAAAAAATAAAAAAATGGGTACACTGGTTCTGAGAATTAAATGATTTTACCTTCATTCTCAAAGGTTCCCACCACCAAAAAGTTCTGATATTTAGAGAGAAGTAAGAGATCTGTTTATAGTTACACACCAATAACTAGGGTCCACAACTTCCCATCCAATATCAACTCCTGTTTTGGAGACAGAGAGCAAGAAAACTACCCACATCCCAATGTCTTTTTATTGGGCTGGTTAGTGGCCAGCTGTTTGCTGTAAAACAAAATGATACATGCATATGACCATGAAAGTAGGAATATTTTCCCCCACAGTCTACACTCACACTGTCCAAGATGGAGCCACTCACTGCAGGGAGTTACTGAGCATTTGAAGTGTATGTAGGCCCACCTACCAAGAAACAGTTTTTAGGTTTATTAATTTTTTTAAAATTTAAACTTAAAGCTGAGGGGAGCCTGGGTGGCTCAGTTCGTTAAGCATCCAACTCTTGACTTTGGCTCAGGTCATGATCTCATGGTCCATGAGTTCCAGCCCTGCGTTGGCCTCACCTCTGGGCTGACAGCGTGGAGCCAGGTTAGGATTCTCTCTCTCTGTTCCTCCCCCACCCACGGTAGGCTCTCTTTCTCTCTCTCTCTCTTTCAAAATAAATAAACTGTACACATTAATTAATTAATTAATTAAGAGCTGACACTCCTTTGTGTTATCAGAAAATGTTTAAATAAGTTTGGAACAACGTGGGTATGTGGATTCATTCACTTTTTGATTTGTAGAATTTTACAAAATCTAAACACAGGTCAAGTATTTCTGAGGAAAATTTGGTGACTGAATTTTCATGTGCACAAGTGTAAAATGCATACTATATTTCAAAGAGTAGGCAACAGCATATAGAATATCTCATGAATATTTTTTTTTAATTTTTTTTAACGTTTATTTATTTTTGAGACAGAGAGAGACAGAGCATGAACAGGGGAGGAGCAGAGAGAGAGGGAGACACAGAATCTGAAGCAGGCTCCAGGCTCTGAGCTGTCAGCACAGAGCCCGACGCAGGGCTCGAACTCACGGACCGTGAGATCATGACCTGAGCCGAAGTCGGACGCTTAACCGACCAAGCCACCCAGGCGCCCCTCTCATGAATATTTTTAAAAATACTGACTACAGGGGCGCCTGGGTGGCGCAGTCGGTTAAGCGTCCGACTTCAGCCAGGTCACGATCTCGCGGTCCGTGAGTTCGAGCCCCGCGTCAGGCTCTGGGCTGACGGCTCGGAGCCTGGAGCCTGTTTCCGATTCTGTGTCTCCCTCTCTCTCTGCCCCTCCCCCGTTCATGCTCTGTCTCTCTCTGTCCCAAAAATAAATTTAAAAAAACGTTGAAAAAAAAAAATTTAAAAAAAAAATACTGACTACATGTTGAATACTTCAATCTATTACAATACTTTGGATATTATTATTATTTAAAATAAAATAAATTATTAAATTTAATGCCACTGCTTTTTACTTTTCTAGTGGGCTATAGAAAATTTTTAATTGCATATGACTCATACTACATTTCTACTGGGCAGCAATGATGGTGAGTAACAGTAACCAGTGGCATAAGTATCAGAGATGAGCCAGTGAAGTGATTTAGAAAATCTGTGTAGCATGAGCAAAAAGCAAAAAAGGCCAGGCAGGACTGTATTCACATCCTAGCTCCGACACTGAACAAGTCGCCAGCTTCCTCAGCCTACATTTTCCTATGTGTAAAATGGGAAGAATAGTTTCCTCGCATAAACAAAAACATTTGTAAAGTGCCTGCTATATCATAGTAATAAAGAAACAGTTGAATAGTTGTTTTTCAGTAGAAGGCAGAGATCTCAACCTACTAAGAATTAACTACTTCTCAGTATCTATGCCTTCTTGCAAATGGGCTATATTCTGTGGACCCTTCCTTCCCCTAATACTAGTGCAACTTTATTATTACCTTACTTTTAAAGATGAGTAACAGCAACCTTTATACTCAATGTTATTATCAAAATATTCAACAACTGGAGGTACTTTTTCCATTTGTGTCTTCTAGTGGAAGCAAATTCATTTCCAGGAATACCATCATGATTTTTATGAACCTAGGATTCACCTTAAAGACACTTAATAATATCGGAATACTTACTATGTTCTTTTCAGGCTTTCTAAAATTCATCACAGTGGGACCTTGTTCTTATGAGTGTTTAGTAGGCCCAAAAGACACTCTATCTGTGACCTTAAGTTGATAATAATGAAGCATAGTTATTAAACATGTAAAATATGGGAGCCAGAAATATTTATTTAAAAATTAATTATATCTTATTGTTATACTCTATTTTCTTTGTGATTTGAAAAATGCCTGCAAATTCTTATACTGTGAAGTAATACCATAATAATCAAAAGATTAGGAAAGATAAGCTTAGGACAAATAAAATTAAATCCTCCTTCATAAAGCAAATAGTTAAATTATAGAGTTCCCTTTTCACTAAAAAGTAGAGTAATATAGACTGAAAATATTCCAAAATGATTTAGATAAATTAATGCCTGGAAAACTCAATAGGTGATTACTGAAAAGTGAGAAGTTTGGAAGTCATCTTTCACATTTCAGCAGGATGCCAAGAAGAAAAACCATCCTTCCCCATGGTGACTTTTCGTACAATGTTGACTCCTGACAGGATGGCTTAAGGGTCAGCTCACTATGATACGATCATTCTTATGTTTTCATAAAACCTAATTTACAGGGCACCTGAGTAGCTCAGTCGGTTAAGCGTCCTACTTTGGCTCAGGTCATGACCTCTTGGTTCTAGGGTTCAAGGGTTCAAGCCCAGCATTGGGTTCTGTGCTGACAGCTCAGAGCCTGGAGCCTGCTTCAGATTCTGTGTCTCCCTCTCTGTCTGCCCCTCCCCTGATCATGCTCTGTCTCTCTCTCAAAAATAAGCAAACATTTTAAAACATATTTTAAAAAATTAAAAATTAAAAAAAAAACTAATTTACAACGACCTCTCTCTTCTTTAATCTGTTTCTTGTATTTTTCACTCATAGTTTTCCATTTAGTCCTTTTATCATTTTTTTCTTTATTCATCCGATGAATATTTATTGAGCCTTTCCTGTGTGCCAGCTGGTCTGCAGGCCTCAGCATCGTACCTCACTAGCCTGTCATATTATTCAAACAAAAGCACTAATGTAAGATGGAAGTAGAGAGAGGCAAAACACACATAGCATTGTTTTTGTTTTTTTTTATTAGTTGAGTTATATGTGTGTGTATGTGTATATTCTTCACCATATCTGACTTGTCAACAAAAATAAATTTGAGGTTATCACACCGCATCCAAGCTCAGAAAAATTAACTCGGTTTCCAACATAATTTGTAAGTAAGTTATTATTTTAGCTTATACAAATGTCATAGAGTGAGATCCAATACTCAGTTGTGGCTTCCAACTTGTCTATTCTTAGATTTTATTTTAATACAAATATCTCCTGGTGAAAATGTACCACTTTTGATAGCAAAATTTACCATCATAACTCTTTAGAGTTTTCTCCAAGTTATTCATATAGTTACATAATAGGCCAGCTATCTCCTACTGAAAAATCTCGTGTTCACTAATTCACACCTAAGGGGGACTTTCTAGGGGGAAAAAAAATTAAAAAGATAAGTCAGCAGACCTTCATATGTCTATTAGAGAAAATTTTTCTTAAGCTGTTTCTTCAATTATAAGTATTTACTTGTTTGATTTTCCATTAGACTATAAGCAACTTGAGGCCAGGGGCAAGGTCTTACTCTGTATGTACCCATTTGAAAAGTGCAGGTTTCACAACAGTTTGCTGGTTAAATGGAAGGTTGGTTGGATGAAAAATGAAAGAAAATTTCAGATTTAAGAGTTACCAATGAGTTTAATCTTTGAGACTATTATTCTTAACCCATTAGTTAAAATCAGAGATGAGCAATGATTATGACATGTCGGTTAGGTTCATCAATTATAACATGTTATCGCCCTGGTTGGGGATGCTGATAATGGGGGAGGCTATGCATGCGTGGGGGTAAGGGAGCATATGGGAAATCTCTGTACCTTACTCTCAGTTTTACTGTGAACCTTAAACAGCTCTAAAAAAAAAAAAAAACAACAACAACAACAACAACAACAACAAAAAAAAACTCTTAAAAAAATAGGTGTTAAACTTAAAAATATCCATTGTGTGATCAATAGATAATGAAAAATAGTATTCTGTTATATAAAAATACCCGCTAACTAATTCAGCCGCAATTTATTGCAGTCTTAGCACGTACCAAGCACACTACTCTCAGAGCTGTGGCTTAAAGATAAATAAGATCTGTAAATGTAAAGCAGGAGTTGGAAAGCTGCTTCCACCAAATTCATGTGAGCTGATAGCAATTTTAAATAATCATTAAACTATGGAAAAGAAAACCATGGATCTATTACTCACAATGGGTTCTCTTGCCCAATGAAAAGGAAAGACAAAATCTACCTTTTCAGACATCCCAAAATTTTTCAATACATTTTATACTTTTTGCTTGTTGCTTAGAAAATGCTATCTCCTAATACAAAGTAAGAAGTCCTCAGTGCCTCTGTCTTTCGTTAAGGAGTCAAGGAGAAAGGGAGTGGAAATAATGAGATCAGAAATGTCATGGAATAGAGGAAAGAATATCAACATGAGATAAATCAGAGTGAAGTTCTGCACAAAATCATTCTCATATTAGACCAGAACCCTGCAACCATAATCAACCAGAAACCTAGGGTAAGACGTTGAGAAATGCCCAGAAATTAATAACTGCATTGGACACAGACTTTGTGAGAACTGGCAGTAAAAGGAAACAGTGCAGAAATCCTCCGGATAAGCTTATGGGCAGGCTGAAGGCTTGACTGGTAAAAACTACAAGCCCGTCATTGGCTGGTCCTGATGGTGAAGCAGATCCTTCAAGGCACTCGGCAGCTGGCAAGATGTAGCAACTTCTCTCAGGTACTACTAGCCTGGTATTGCAGGTTCATTCCTTTGACTTCAGCAGATAGTTATCTTTTGGTTCTTAAAAGAGTTGATCATTTTAACATAGACGAGTGTAAATAATGCTTCAGGAAAACCTGACCGCTTTAGAGAATGACAAACCTTTCTGAAGTGAACAACCAATGTTTCTTTAATAGATGGAAAAATTGACCAAGCCTTGTAGCAATGTCTTCCCGCCTTAAACACATTCTACCAGGTCACCCAAGTCCCACTTACCCCTAACATCTGGTGGAGGTAGTGATACTCTTGCCCTTGGTTATACAGCAGGAAGGTTTTCCAGAAAAGCAAAACATTCAGGGAGAGCCAGACAAACTAGATCACACAAAGAAAGAGAGAGAAAAAAAAAATTAAAAATAAACGTTACCTGATAAGTGTAAACCTCACGTGCATTCGTTGGACACAATACTTTCAGTGGAAGCTGGATTAGTAATTGCAGAAAGCATTCTTAATTAACCAGCAAGCTGAAGACCACTCAGAGGAAAACAAATCTGACCTCACTCAGTCCCTGCACCTGAGATTAAGCATTCTGGGTTGCAAGCAGGTCTCCTAAACCATCTGCAAATATCTCCTGCAGCACAAAACGAGACTAAGAAATTAGTGACATCACCCAGTCCCGAGCATGGCATGTTGTTAAAATGCAACACCAAACAGAAACAATCCGGGAAAAGAGCAAAGGGGGAAAGAAGTTTAAAGGGTTAAGAAAAACTTGTGTTCACTAAAAGTGATCTCTCTTCCTCCACATCTGCTCTCCCAACAGTGTGCAGGAAAGTTCCCATGCACTTGGAGTAGGGGTGAGGGGAGGGTGTCGTTATTATCTCCAGGTATTAACAGCGAAAAGTTTTGTTAGTTCAGAATGTTGGAATTAGAGGCAAAACTTCCAACTTCCCACCCGCGCACGCTCAGAGAATGAATCAAGGTTGCAGCACGACAGACAAAACGCAGGGAGAGAGCCTTGCCCGCCATCCTACCAGGCAGAGGTGTTTAACCCCTTCGTTGGCCAGCCAGCTCCTCCAGGACACAGCCATGCCGCCGGCCCCGCCGCGCTGCGCTCTCCGGCCGCCGGGCCGCGAAGGAGCGGCGGCGGCCGGGACAGCGGTTACAGTTGTGCGGCCTGCGGGGGGGGGGGAGCCGGGTGGGGACGGAGGGTCAAAGACTGAGTGGAAGCGGAGGCCGGCGCCGAGCCAGCCCGGGCGGGGTCTGCGCCCCGGAGCCGGGTCTTCCGGGCGCCGCGGCTGCGGCCCGCGCGGGGTCTGCGCTGCGCGCTCGGCGGCCCCGGCCCCGCGCTCGGAGCGCGCGCTCCCCGGCCCCGCCGCCCGGCTGCGCGAGTCTGCACCGCCGCGCCGGTCCCTTTGTCTGCGGGCGAGCCTGTTGTTGTGGCTGCCGCCGTTCAGGATGTCCCGGCTGGGGACTGGGAGGCGCCCCCCGCAGGCTCGCGGAGACCGACCACGATGTGGGGAGTGATAGCCGTACCCTGGGCACCCCGCCGCCCCTTCGTACGCTCGCACGCACCTAGCTCATAGGCACGGGTCGTTTTCCCCAAAAAAGTTCCACTCAAAGACGCTCGGGAACGAAATTTGAGCCGGAAATAGCCTTTTGTGTACTAACATCCCCCTTCTCCCGCCCAACCTCAGGAACGCATCCCAACCCCAACGAAGGCCCCTTCACAACCTTCACCTAAAGCTTCCCTCTGCCTCCCTCTTCGCAGTCCCTCACCCCTACCCCAACCCACATTCTTGGGAAGCTTTTAAGAAAATTTTGAATAAAAAAGAGCCCGGCGGTTTAATGGTTAAAGATGACGTCATTCTCAGGGGCTTTAGGGAAGCTCCGATTCACTCTGTTTAGAAATGTGCGTCTTATTACCTAGTATCAGAGTCTGTTTAGTAATAGGAATCCTCTCAAAGTTGTGCCAGAGGCCTGGTGAAGGGTGGGGAGAGTATGACATTGACACAGGCTACCTACCTTTCGCACACCGCAAATTATCAATATTAGGAAAGAAAAAAAAATCATTCACATAGAAGAATGTCGGATACACAGTAAGTGTTCAACAAAAGTTTATGAAATCAGGACTTTCCAAACTTTAACAACTAACAAGTGGTAGAAAAGGTAAACCACTAGTAGCCTAATTTCATGTCTTTTAAGCTTTTTTTTAAAAACAAAATTCATTTTAAAACACATGCCTTAATATGTAATTGAAACTGAAATTTCTTCTCTTACTACAGCAATGTACTTCCCTCACTAATTTCATGAACTGATTAATGACTGCAACCCTCAGTTCAGAATTTGAATTAATCCCTATCAAGTGTGGGTTACATTTCTTGCAGACAACTTTCTAATAGTCTGTCATTTTCCATTGATAAAGGACTTTCCTGTTTCATGCAATATCAAATCCTGAAAACTGCTTTAAATCTTTCCGGGGATAAGAAGCATGTTATTTATAATTTCATATTGAATTTATTATTTATTACTTATTGAATTTATTATTGAATAAACCCATGTTTATAAACTCATATTGACCATGTAATATCTAAAGGACCCAAAAAATACCACACAAAGAACCCAAGGAGAGTCACCACTGGGGAAAGTCAAATTCTGGGACACGCTGGTACTCCTCAAATTACACCCTAAGTAACCATCCCAGAGCCATAAGTTCAATGGATGCGAGGTATAGAAGGTCCAGAAAACCGTTTTGGTTCTTGCCATGAGTGGAGAAGAATGAAGCAATTGAAGAATAGTAAAATAAAAGGCAATTTTTCTTGACTTAATTGATCTAGTTCTTTTTTCCCCCATTTTATTGAGAAATTGACACACATCACTGTAGAAGTTTAAGGCATACAATAAGATGGTTTGATTTACATATTGTGAAATGATTACAATAATAGGATCAGCTAACATCCATCATGTCATATAGAAATATATGAATAAAATAAAATGAAAATAAAGAATAATACGAATAAAATAAAATGAAAAGAAAGAAAAAGGAAAGGGGGGGGGGTTTTCTTGTGATGAGAACTCCTAGGATTTACTCTCTTAACTCCTATATATCCTATAACAGTGTCAGCTATGGTCATCATGTTGTATGTTATGTCTCTAATATTTATTTATCTCATCACTGGAAGTTTGTACTTTTGACCACCTTCCTCTAATCCCCTCTCCTCTGACCCTCTGCTTCTGGTAACCACAAGTCTGATCTAGTTTTCTGAGTTGTTGTTGTTGTTGTTTTTTCTCTAATTCCCCTTATAAGTGAGATCATATGGGGCATCTGGGTGGCTCAATCGGTTGAGTGTCCGACTTCGGCTCAGGTCATGATCTCGAGGTCTGTGAATTTGAGCCCCGTGTCAGGCTCTAAGCTAACAGCTCAGAGCCTGGAGCCTGCTTCGGATTCTGTGCATGTCTCTCTCTCTGGTGCTCCCCCACTTGTGCTCTGTCCCTCTCTCTTTTTCAGAAAATAAATAAACATTAAAATTTTTTTAAAAAAGATAAGTGAGATCATATAGTATTTGTCTTTCTCTGCCTTATTTCATGTAGCATAGTGTCCTCAAGGTCCATCCATGTTGTCACAAATGGCAGGGTTTCCTTTTTTTTAATATCTGAATAATATTCCATTGTATATAGATGTACAACTATATTGTTGTACATATTATTATGTTAACTGAAAGAATAAGAACATTAAAATAAAGACAACTTCTTTGTCCATTCATCCATCCATTCACACTTAGGTCATTTCCATGTGTTGGCTACTGTAAATAATGTTGCCATGACACCAGGGTGCAGATACCTTTTCCAGTTAGTGTTTTCATTTTCTCTGGATATATTTCCAAAGGTGGCATTGCTGGATCGTATAGCAGTCCTATCTTTAATTTTTTGGAAGATCCTCTGTACTCTTTCCATAGTTGCTATACCAATTTATCATCCACCAACAGCGCACAAGGTTCCCTTTTCTCCACATCTATGCCTTGTCTTTTTGATGATGGCCATTCTAATAAGTAGGGGATGATATGTCATTGTGATTTTAATTTGCATTTCCCCAAAAACTAGTGATGTTGAGCATCTTTGCATATACCTGTGATCTTTCATATATCTTCTTTGGAGAAAGGTCTTTTCAGGACCTTTGCCTATTTTTTAATTGTTTAGGTTTTCTGTTTGTTTTGTTTTTGCTTTTGGTTTTGCTATCGAGTTGTATGGGTTCTTTATATATATTGGATATTAACCACTTATCGGATATATGTTTTGCAAACATTTGTTCTGATTCCATAGGTTGTCTTTTCACCTTGTTGATGGTCAAAGACCATTTTTTTTTTTTTTTTTTACAGATCAGCTACTTCTAGGGGGGAAAAAACAAACAAAAATAATGGACCCAGCTCTTGCTATGTACCTACTACTTGTCAGCCACTGTCCTTGGTATTTCATATTCAAAATCTCACTTAATTCACTCCATAGTTCTCCAAGTGGATGTCAGTGCCCCTACTTTAAAGATAAAGAAGCTGAAACTTAAAGAGATTACCCTTGCCTGAGAGGGTGGGAGAAATAGGCAGATGTTAGTTAAAGAGTATAAACTTCCACTTATATAATGAATAAGTTCTGGAGGTGTAATATATAGCACAATGATTATAGGTAACAATATTGTAATATATACTTGAAAGTGTCTAAGAGAGTAGATCTTAAATGTTCTCACCACAAAAAAGATACGAGAGGGGTGCCTGGGTGGCTCAGTCAGTTAAATGTCCAGGTCTTGATTTCAGTTCAGATCATGATCTCACAATAGTGAGATTGAGCCTTGTGTTCAGCTCTGTGTTGAGCATGGAGCCTGCTTAAGATTCTCTCTCTCCTTCTGCCTTCCTCTTTCTCAAAAAAGAAAGAAAGAAAGAAAGAAAGAAAGAAAGAAAGAGAAAGAAAAAGAGAGAGAGAAAGAACGAACTACATGAGGTGATGGAGGTGTTAGCTAAGCTACAATGGTAATCATTTCACAACCCATAAGTATCAAATCAACATATTTAATACCAAATGAACATAATGAACACTTTAAGCTTATATAATGTTCTATGTCAATTATATCTCAATAAATCTGGAAAAATATTATGTTAACCGAAAGAATAAGAACATTAAAATAAAGATAGAAAAATCAAAAAGCAGAATAGCATAACAGGATTTGAGATGGGAAAACAGGATTTGTTTCCAGTTCTAACAACCCATAACCAGACCCGTTTGTGAAATCCTTCTGTAAAACAACAGAATGCCATACAAGTGTTGATTATTACATTGATCACTATTATCTCGCATGAGCTCTGTAGAAGGGGCCCAGGTTCTGACTGGGTGTGTCGCCTTACAGGGAAACAATACTGCAAGCTATCCTCAGGGGACAGAGCTATTACTCTGTCATGCAGGAACTCTCATTAATGCAATTCTTTTCAATACCATTTTCCCTAGGCCAGATTGTTTAGTGAAGTAGTTACTGTCTTTACCAAGGATAGGAAAGCCTGTCCTTGAAAGTAATGAGGAATTCTGTTGCTATATCAGCATTCCAAAAATCATAGTAAAAGAAAGGAAGAAAGAAAGAAAGAAAGAAAGAAAGAAAGAAAGAAAGAGAGAGAGGGAGGGAGGGAGGAAGGAAGGAAGGAAGGAAAGAGGGAGGGAGGGAGGGAAGGAAAGAAGGAAGGAAGGAAGGAAGGAAGGGAGGAAGAAAAAACAAATCACATTTTTGCCAGGAAAAGACTTCACAGGAAAAAAATCAAATGACAAATACCTTTATTTTTGGCTTAAATAATAATAAAATAGTAGTGACCATCCTATGCTGATTATAATCTCTGTTTGGCAGTTAGAGATGTTTTTGATCTATTATTTATTACTTAATAAATACTGGCTAAGGTAGACAGTGTCCTTCAGAGTATGAAATCCATGGGGAAAAAAACTGATCAGAGTTTACCCCTCTGGCCTGCTTTCTTTGTTCACTCCTTTATGTGTCAGCTCAGAAGCATGTCTTTGCCAGGAAACTTTTCCTAGCCACCGCCCCCCACTCCTGTGCGCTCATATACTCCGTTCCCATAATCACTACCGCATTTTCCACATATTCATTTAATTCTAGCGGTGCCTGGGTGGCTCATTCAGTTAAGTGTCCAACTTTGGCTCAGGTCATGATCTTGCTGTTCCCAGGTTTGAGCCCCTACATCAGGGTCTGTGCTGACAGCTCAGAGCCTGGAGTCTATTTCAGGTTCTTGTCTCCCTTGATCTGTGCCCTCCCCCTGCTCATTCACTGGCTTGCTCTCTCTCTCTCAAAAATAAATAAACATTAAAAAAACAAAAACAAAAAACACAGCAGGACCTTACAGAGTGAATAGTAGTTAAGTATATTCTCCTTCTTTCTGTGCCTGTCTCAAACTCCAGTGTCTCCAGTGTCACTTTCTGGTAATGGAAAAAAAGTCTCTGCTCTGCTTGGTAGTTAATTACCAGTAAGGACAAACAATAGATCAAGAGCCCCTTAATATAGGTGTCACCTAAACCACAAACCATAAGATATGCAATCGAGACAAGCTGGCACTTGATTTGTTTCTTGGGGCTGCAGTAACAAATTATCAAAGTTCAGTGGCTTAGGGGTGCCTGGGTGGCTCAGTCTGTTAATCTCCCAAGTCTTGGTTTTGGCTCAGGTCACGATCTCACGGTTCATAAGTGTGATCCCCCTATTGGGCTCTGCACTGACAGTGTAGAGCCTGCTCGGGATTCTCTCTCTCCCTTTCTCTGCCCCTACCCTGCTGGTGCTATTTCTGTATCTCTCAAAATAAATAAATAAGCTTTATTAAAAAAAAAAAAATCAATGGTTTAAAACAACAGGAATGTATTCTCCCACAAGTCTGGGAGCCAGAAGTCTGAAATCAGACTATTAGTTCAAAATCAAGGTGTTGACAGGGCCACACTCCTTCCTGAGAGTCTAAGGGAGAATGTGTTCCTTGCCTCTTCCCCAGTCTGGTGACAGCTGGCATACCTTGCCTTCTGGCCATACCACTCCACTCTCCACCTCCACGGGCACTGGCCTTCTGTGTATGTGTCAAATCACTCCTGCCTCTCTCTTCTAGGGATGCCTGATTATATTTAGGGATTTAGGGTCTGGCCCCCCTCTGAAGTAATCTCCCCATTTCAAGATCCTTAACTTAATCACATCTGTAAAACCATTTTTCCCCTTTTCCTTCTAAAGTATCATTTACAGGTTTACAGGTTTCTGGGATTAGAATCTGATATATTTTGGTGGTCATTTTTCACCCTGCTATAACACCAAAATTAACATGTGTTAATTTTATTTCCCTAGTAGATATGTCAGGCTTGTAGTAGGAAATTCACCTTAAGAAATAAAAGTTGAGGGGTGCCTAGGTGGCGGTAGGTTAAGAACCCAATTTCAGCTCTGGTCATGATTTCATGGTTTGTGTGTTCTAGCCCTGCATCGGGCTCGTGCTGACAGCTCAGAGGCTGGAGCCTGCTTTGGATTCTGTCTCCCTCTCTCTCTGCACCTCCCCTGCTCGTGCTCTGTGTCTCTAAATAAACATGAAAAAAAAGTTTTAAGAAAGAAGTAAAATTTGAGACTCCTACTAGTTAGCAAGAAATCAAGAAGTCAGGAACCATGCCCCTTCCTGGCTTGATTGGATTTACTATTTTTGTTAACCCATATCTGATTATCAGGAGTGATAAGCATTAAACTCAAGATGAAAAGAGCCTGTGTGTTTTTCTTATGAACAGAAAAGAGGAAAATAGGAAATCTGTCCTAGGATGCCAGCGTTACTGACAGAGTGGACAGAGAATCCCAGAGGTGGGAGTAACTGACATTAAAGAGAAAGCAAACTACTTTGTAAGCCTTATTTTCCAACAAAGTATCTTTGAGGGAGTAAGAACCTCTTTAGCTTCTTCAGTATTTCTCAAAGAACTGACCTAGCTGTGTGAGTGCACAGTAGACATTCCAAAATAACTGAATCAGATGATGGTTTACACTTGTTTTTGTATAGAAATGACAATGAGTCACTGTCTGGAACTTGTCCCCAGACTTGTGAATTTCTCACTGGTTTCCTGAGGGGCTCTTTCTTGCCAAGGGTCTCAGGGACATAGTTTCATTGAATACAACTGAATAATAATAAATTTTTGTTTGGAATTGCCCTATATAGAACAGTTTTCTAAACTTCCAGATTTCATAGACCGACAAAATTTCCAACAGAAAAAAAAAAAAAAAAAAAAAAATGAAACCAACACAGACCATCCAAATTTTGCTGCAAAGGATAACTTCTAAAATGAAAAATAAACAAGAACATCATGCACTTCCTGGGGTGCCTGGGTGGCTCAGTCGGTTGAGTGACTGACTTGGACTCAGGTCATGACCTCACAGTTTGTGAGTTCGAGCCCCATGTCGGGCTCTGTGCTGACAGCTCAGCGTAGAGCCTGCTTCTGATTCTGTGTCTCCCTCTCTCTCTCTGTCCCTCCCCCACTCATGCGCTATCTCTCTCTGTCTCCAAAATAAATAAACATTAAAAAAATTTTTTTTAAAAAAAGAATATCATGCACTTCCATATTTATTAAAGAAAATTCATTTCTACCAAAAATAAATAAAAATTGTAAGAAATTTTGAATACCTTTAGCTTCCACAGAAACTCATTATATTCTCCCTCTCTCTCTCTCTCTCTCTCCCTCCCTTTCTCTCTCTTTCCTTCTCCTCCTCTCTCCTCGGATTATTTTTCATTACTTGAGCCTCAAATCTTTTCTATAAGATGGGTAGAGACATTCTTATCTTCACCCTCATTTTATACATGAGGGAACTGAGGCACATGAACAGTAACTAGCTTGCCCAAGGTCACTCTTTTGTTTCTGGACCCAGTTCCAATGTGCGGAGAGTGAGAAGGAGGGGAGTTTCCTCATACCAACAAGCAATTCTCCAGACACCAGCTGCGTGTCCTGCAATTCAACGCAATTCTGACACTATGTATGTAGAGATAGCATCAGATTACACAGGTTAAGGACACAGTCTTAAAAGACTGTCCCTACTCTGTACCCTACTTCAGATGGCAGTCTCATGCTCAGGTTGTTACCTGTACTTCTGACCAGAGGTTCCCACCACCCCCTTCTCAGGTTCAATTATTTAGCTAGAACAGCTCACAGAACTCAGAGAAACACTTTACTAACTGGATCACTGGTTTATCATAAAATGATATAACTCAGGAACAGCCAGATGGAAGAGATCCATAAGGAAAGGAATGTGGAAGA
Source organism: Panthera uncia (assembly GCF_023721935.1). Classification (NCBI taxonomy): domain Eukaryota; kingdom Metazoa; phylum Chordata; class Mammalia; order Carnivora; family Felidae; genus Panthera; species Panthera uncia. Next base: position 68,914,032 of record NC_064808.1, read on the forward strand.
GTGTAGAGCCTCCATGCTCTCTCCAGGGGTGCCACTTTCCTAGCACCCCATGTTTACCAAGCCAGAAACTCTACACTTTGTCCTTTTGAGTTTTTTGAAGGCCTCGTTACATACACATGACTGATTAACCCAATCACCACGATTGGCCATTGGTGATCCATTCAACTTCCACTTCCTCTCCCCTACCTTTCAGGGTTGGGGTAGGGGGATGGAAGGAGGTTGGGACTGAAAATTCCCACCTTCTAATCACATGGTTGGCTCCTTAGGCAACCAGCCCTCATCCTTAGGTACTTTCCAAAATTCACCTCCTTAATATAACAAAAGATACTTTTATATCTTTTATCCCTCTCTTTGGAAATTCCAAAGGTTTTAGAAGCTCTGTGCCAGAAATGGGAACAAAGACCAAATATACATTTCATATCATAAATCACAATATCACAATCACCAAGACATTAAGGAGTAGATTCCAGAAGCCGATACCCTGTTCCTTCCTGGACACCATGGACTAGGGTTTCCATGAGTTCTGAGCTAATATTTCAGACTCCAAGTGGAGCTATGATTGGCAAGTCACCCAGTCATCTGAGGTGTACAGGGATTTACCAGTGGGCTTTTATACTCCCCAGATGGTGCATATTCTCAAAAGACTGTCTCATCTATTGTTTATGATATTATTTGGCCTTTTTATTGCATGGCATTCCCTAAACATAGCCATTAACAGAATAATTCCTGGATGTTTGTGTTATTTTATTGTTTTTAAAGTTTTAAATAGAAGTGTCCCAGAGTGCCAAAAGATATTCTTAACACCTGCTTCCATATTTCTGCTCACATCCTCAAATAGCTTTGAACTATTAAGGAAGTAAGTTTGGACTTCTTTCCCAGAATCGCATCACTTTCTGAACATATCATAAAAATCTGAAGTCATAGCTGTTAGAATCTATGTTAAATGATACGCATGTTAGAGTCACAAAAACATCTGAATAAGAAAAAGCTTTAGAGAACATCATAACTTCCACTTATAGAGAGGAAGCTGAAACCCTTCTCTCTGCTCTTAAAATTCACCAACATCCCTCACTACCACTGAGCCTTTGCACAACCTGAAAGCTTGCATTTATATATTCATTCATGAGTTTACTTGATTCATGTCCATCTCTGTTATAAAATGTGAACTCCCCAAAGGTAATGTTTTTGTTCATTCTCATTTCCCAGGGCCTAGAACATGACTAAGTGCCCAGTGATTATTTTGGGTTAAAGAGATGAATGCCAGGAGGAGAATAGATTTCCCAGCTTCTCTTACCATAATATTTACACACTGACTTTTCCTTTTCTACACGGACATGGTATTCTGAACTTCTTTAATTATTTAGCTTCCCCAAATATATTATCCTGTTTTCCCCCATCTTCATCCATGTGTGCATGTTATTTTTGCTTCCTGGCACACCCTACCTAGTGGTACTCAGTTAGTCTCCAAACTCACAACAAGTATGCTTCCCTCTTAGGGCCCACATGGATTCTTCCCAGCTGGATCAGAAACACAGGCTCACCCTGTGTGCAGCCCTCTCTCCAAGAAGTTATCAAGATGCATTTACTGATGCATTTCCTAGGTTGTCGTTTTTTCAACTAGATGTGAGCACTTTGAGAACAGAAAAATCTTCTTCATTATTTAAAACCTGGCACATACTAGTTGCTCACAAAATATTGCATGAATGAGTGAACGAATGAAAGCCTAGCACACAAGAACAGTTAAGGATATTTTCAAAATAAGAAGTCAGCACTCACCAATCTTATTCTAATTTCCCAGAATGTGCCAAAGGTTTAACATTAGAATTGATGGGAAATAAGTTCAAGAACATAAAAGAAAAGAAATTCACTTTTCCTTGTCTATCTCCTCCTCCATTTTCATGGAATTTAACCTTCAGGTAAAACTTTTTTTTTTTTTCCACTCTCCAAAAAGTTGAGACTGGAGATTTTGAAGTATTGTTTTTATTCCCATGCTCTCATATTGACTCACTTAGACCAACAGAGCAACTTAAATGTATGGGTAGCCTAACTGATCTTGAAAAAATATACTGTATGGGATCAAAGGTTTAAAAGAAACTGGAATGATCTTACAACTTAGAGTTCCAGCTTCATATTCTACAATTGAAACTTTTGGAGAAAAGCTTTGCATTCTTGATTCCTCTTCCCCTTTTCTTCAAAGTTTCCTCAATTCTTTAGTTGGAGCCCCTTTTGAATCAGATTCCTACCAAAGGAAGCACTGTGCCTCCTCTAATCTTTCAAATTCTTTAGTTCAAACTTAGATAGGCTCAGACGTTACACTGTGATGTAATTATTTGCTACCCATATTTGTTTCCATATCAGTGGGATTTCATTGGAGTGGCAGAGTTTGCAAATCTTCCCCTATTATATACCTCTTCTTCATTTTAGTAATAAATCACCCAGAGGTTCAGCTGAATCATAGCTGTCCAGCTGGCTGTTACATGCCCTAGCCTCTCTGGCAGTCAGGAGTAGGCACTGACTATGTTTCTACAAATGCCATGTGAGCAGAAGGGATGTGTACATCCCTACTACAAAGGAAATTGCTTGCATTCCACTTTCTTTTTTGCCTGTCACGCAGCCTGGAAATATGCTTCAAACATGAAGGTAAGGACAATGAATGGTAATGAAGAAATAAGATACTAAGAACCTAGATAACTTTGCAGGTGAGTTATAACTTCCCCTCTATAGAGCTCACTTCTTGATTGTTGTAAGGGAAAGAAATAAAAATTCTGCTTTATTTCAGGGGCTATATTTTAGGTTATATCTGTTGAGCTTGTACTCTATTATTATAGAAACTGGCTCCTGGAAATGAAATACCGTCATCATAAAAATCAAAATATGTGACATTCATTTAGCAAGTTGTGTTGCAGGTAGAGAGGACCATAGTCAGGCTAGAAAGGTGTTTGCTGCTTGAAAATATATGCTAACTTGGAAACAGACCACATTGCTACCAAGCCTGTAGCTTTGGAGAATCGGGTAAAAAAAACAACTTTGAGAACTGGCTGCTACTTGGAATTTTTAGCCAAGTGCTAGAAGAGGCATGAGGTAAAGTTAGACAAAAATGACCCATTCGCATATAGAGATGGAAAGGAATATAGCTCTGCGAATGTGGAGCCTATCTGTCTGTGAATGCAATTTAATGGATTAAAATGCCATTGACTTGAAGCCCTAGAAGGTTGGGAAAGTCAAGTGCTTCCATTCCCCAAAGAGCATGATATAACATTGTGGTCAGAGCCAGCTGAGGGGCAAAGATCAGTTAAAGATTACCGGCTTCCCAGCCAGCTTCCCAAGACTTCAGTTTCAAATGGCAGTAAGGTAGCCAATAGTAAGTTAAGGGGAAGAGAGATGAGCAGTGGAGAAAATAAATTAAAGATGAGTGACTAAAGGCTCTGTGGAAATTTATCCAAAAGAGGTCTTTGAATGTGGCTATTGCACGTGGAACTGACTAGAAGCAAAAAGACAAGAATACTACTAAGGTATTGAGGAAATTTGTTACCCAAGAAATCACAAGTCTAGTGTTCAAGAGCCTATGATTATTAAATCTCTAACCCAATGCGTAGTTTCCTGAAGCTGCCTCAAGGAGAGCACTCTTTCTTGCCTTCACTGATATGGATGGTGGACAGGAGAAACCTCCCAAACACTCATAACAAAAGCCTAAGAGAATAATGAACAAGGGAGATACTTTAGGGCAGGGTGACCAAGAAACTTCCTCCACCAGCAGTAAGCTTTCACAGTTCCTGCCTGGAAGAATTTCACATTTGAATTTAGCTGAAAAGTACTGAGATTTACATTCCTTACATTTCTCAAAGGGTGTTTTTTTAAATTTCTTTCTTGAATTAAAAAAACAATTGTGGTAAATATAGATAACATAAAATTTACCATTTTAACCATTTTTTAAGTATGCGCTTCAGAGGCATTCATGACATTCACATTATTGTGCTACCATCACCAACCATCCATCTCCAGAACTTTTTCACCTTCCCAAACTGAAATTCTGTACCAATGAAACAACAACTTCCCATCCCACCCTGTCCCCTCGTAACCACTATTCTGCTTTCTTTCTTTCTCTGTGAATTTGACTCTTCTAGGTGCTTCATATAAGTAGAATATTACAGTATTTGTCCCCTTTTTTGTGTCTGGCTTATTTCACTCAGCATAATGTCTTCAATATTCATCCATGTTATTGCGTAATGTCAGAATTTTGTTCCTTTTTATGGTTGATTAATATTCCATTGTATATATTCGTGACTCGAAATTTCCATAGGCAATGTGTCCTTCTCAGGATAACACAACTGGGGGGAAGCCCTTTTCCTACTCTACCATTGTATATTGGAATTGGGAAAGACTTACAACTTGTGTTTAGTTGATGGGTTACCAGACCATAAGACCACTTTCAGACTGAATAGTGAAGACTATTATGCTATGATCCTGGATTTTCAACTGCATTAGATAGGATTACTAGAAAGGATTTTAGGCAGCTCCCTTGTAGAAGGTTTGACTGTATTTTTGAGGAAAGATGAGGATACATACATAGGTAGCTAAAAGGGAAAAGTATGACAGAAATTGCTAAGTGTCCATGTATATTCATTCTGCCCTAGTCTACTAATAATAGAACCCCCAGAGTTTCTCTAAGCATAGAACCTCCAGTAAGAAACTGCATTTCCTGACCTACCTTTAAGGTAAGAGAGAGGTGACTAAGTTCTGGACAACTGGATGTTAGCAGAAGTAATGTGTTAAACCTTCTAGTCACATCCATTACATAGGAATTGCTTACATTTCACTTCCTCTCTGTTTCCCCTTTTATAGCACTGGAACAAAGATGGGTCAGCGAACTGTTTTTTTATCAAGAGGACCACACTCTGGAGGAAAGTTGCACAACACAGTAGGAGAAATTGTTTCCCTGAATGATCCCCTTGGAGCAAAATCCCTGCTAGTCAAGATTGAACAAACTCCTATATTAGAGAGAGAAAAATGTACCACCTTGATGAATTCACTGTGTCTTTGGTGCTTTTAATCTTACAGTAGCTTAGTCTAAACCCTATGTATTATAATTAGATTATAAAAATATAGATTGATCATGAAGAACTATTTTTGATATTTAGAAACACAACAATATTAACATTCTAAATGTTTTCAGTACATCTTAAGTTATTGATAAGGGACTGTATCTTTATCTTCATATTCCTAGCATTTATTCTATTGTCTGACATGGTAATCAATGCATATTTCTCTCATTAATTAATCAAGTAATTCACATAATGACAATAGCAAAGTCTAAGAATGGCTGTGTGATTCAAATACCTTTTTAAATGAACATTAATCTGCCTCCTTTATCTATTAATTATAGTTGTTGCCCTAAAGTCTAGCCTTGTGCCTTCTCTTCAAGTTTTGAATTGAATTACTTACTACTCATCATATCTGTCCTATCTGAATGAAAAATGCCCTTTATCCTGACTTATTTGTCCTAGAAAATTCTAATCATTTACTTTTACAGCAACAGAACAGCAGAAGACAAAGTATTTAGTAAGTAAGTGTGGAGATGTGCTTGTTAGCAGAAGATTTAAAACTTCCTTTTCATATTTTTTATAGTCTCACAGCCAAATTTTCAGTGGCAAATTCCATACTACAGTATTCCAAAATATTATGAGGTCACACAGAAATAAGTCCTCAAATAACCTCTTCCACGCAAACCCAATTTAAATAGGAAAAGCATCCAGTTCTCATTGTGATAATTACTTGGGTGGCAATACTCATTAATATGGTCGCTAACAGAATAAATAAAGAATATGTGTGGAGAGCACAGGAATAATATAACTGGGCCACAGTATTTAACACAATGGAAGGAAAAACTACCACTCATTTTCCTGTTGATTATCAAATTTCATTTCCTCCTTCAAGCTCATTAATACTGGATATGGTATTGTTTTCCTCATAAGTGAAATGTCAGTTATGAAATTGCAAATGCTGTGTTAGGGAGGCATTCGGATCTATTGGACAGAGAAATGAATTTGGAGTTCAAAGACCTGAGTGCACTGAATCCTGGCTCTGCCACTGAATTGTTTTCTTTTACTTTGGAAAAGTAATTTAACCTTTCTAAACTTTGAAGTCTTAACTTACGAGATGAGTAGGATGGGCCAGATGATTACTAAGGTGTTTTCTGGTTGTAGAGTTTTATGATTCTACACATTTCCCAATCCATCCTGTAACATTAAAAACTCATCTAACATATGTTAGTTGAACAATGCACTTTGTGTTAGGCACGATGTTAGATCAAAGTTGAAGGTAAATGACCAAGATAGACATGATCTCTGCCCCTCTGGAATTTACAGTCAAGTGGAAACACAAGGAACATAATAATAATTATAACACTAAATAATTAACAGCATTTTGGAGAAATTCTACCAAGGAAGGTAGACAATGATATAAGATATAAAGCAAACAAAGCTGTTTTAGTCTAGAGTGCTAGGGAATCTTCTCTGATTAAGAAATGTTTAAGCTGAGGAGTTCTTGGGTGGCTCAGTCAGTTAAGCATCCGGCTCTTGATTTTGGCTCAGGTCATGATCTCACAGTTTTTGAGAAAGAGCCCTGCTTTGGGCTCTGTGCTGACAGTGCAGAGCCTGCTTGGGATTCTTGCTCCCTCTCTCTCTCCCCCTCCCCTGCTATCTCTTGCTCTCTCTCTCTCAAAGTAAATAAATAAACTTAAAAATAAAAAATAAATTAAAAAAACAATGTTTAAGCTGACACCTAAAGCATAGGGGAAATCCGTGTAAAGGAAAAGGCTGAGCAAATTCCCTGTGATGGAAGAGAGTTCTTAGCCCAATTAAGTTGCTGAAATCAAGCTAGTCTTGCTGGAGAACACAGAATGAGGGAGAAAGTGGTGCAAAGTGAAACAGGACAAGCAAGCAAGGTCAGTTCTTTTGGAGCTTTAAACACAAATGTATGTACTTTGGACTCTGTACAAAGGTATACGGGAAGAGATAGGAGGGTTTTAAGTAAGGATGCAATGTGGTTTTGCCTTTAAAACATTATCTCTTCCTGAGGAGTACTGTAGGTAGCAATTGCAGATATGAGGAAACCAGATCAGAGGCTAATGTAGCAGATAGATGAGAGATGACAGTGATTTTAACAGGGTTCTTATAGTTAAAATGGAAATAAATGGATAGATTTTTGATATATTAGAAGCTAGGACTACCAAAATTGTGATTAATTTGGATATTAGTGTTGAAGAAGGGTGAGATTTCAAAGGTCATTCCATATTCTCAGGCTTCAGCAGCTAGTAGATGCAGATGACATATACCAACCTGTATTACATCCCCTTGTGAAGAAGAGAGAATAAAGATTGCAACCTGAAATAATGAATTGTGCTGCCTATGTGACACCCAAGGAAAACATTGAGTAGCATTTGGATATACAGGTCTAAATTTTCATAGATGTTTGGGATCTATAATGTATATTATATATAATGTATATATAATGTATATATATATGTGTATATATAATGTATATAATTAATATATATTATATATATATTAATTATATACATTATATATATTGATATATATAATATATAATGAGGACAGGAGCTGTTACCATGTATATGGTATTTAAAATGATGAGAGTGGGGGCACTTGGGTGGCTCAGTTGGTTAAGCGACTGACTTCAGCTCAGGTCATGATCATGTGGTTCATGGGTTCGAGCCCCGTGTTGGGCTCTGTGCTGACAGCTCGGAGCCTGGAGCACGTTTCGGATTCTGTGTCTCCCTCTGTCTCTGCCCCTTCCCCGCTCACGCTCTGTCTCTCTCTCCTTCAAATGTAATTAAACGTTAAAAAAATAATAAAATAAAATAATGAGAGTGGATTGAGCTGTCAAGGTAGAAAAGTATAGAAAGAAAAGAGCAGAAAAGGAGAGAAGCACAGAAAAAGAGAGCAGAAAAGGAAATGGGAAAAGGCCCAGGACAGAGCATTGAGGATATTCAACATCTAACGCTCACATCAAAGAGGAAGAAAACCCAAGAAAACTGATAAGTGATCAGAAAAGTAGCAGAGGTTGGCAGCAGTGGAGGCTGCCAGAACACTTAGTGTTAAGAAGTCAAAATAAGATGGTACTCCTAGAAATAGAGTATGACTGACTATACAGAAAGCTGCTTAAAAGTCAAATAAAGTGAGGACTTAAAGAAGCTACTAATATAATTGGCACAGGAGTCATTAGAGAGCTTAGCAGAAGTGGTTTTGACTGACGAATGGTAAGTGGACTAAGAAATTAATAGGAGATAAGTAATGGAGATGGGTACTTTTGCAACCGTTTGACCATGAATGGGTGAAGAAAAATTGGACACTAGCTGAAAGTTCAGGGTGAAAAAATCCAGGGATTTTTTTTTTTTAATGATGGGAGAATGTGTTTAAATATTGCTGTAAAGGATCCAATAAAGAAGTAGATAATGGCGAAAGAAGAAAGAGGAAGGACAGGAGGAGGAAGGTAGAAGGTGGAGGGAGAATGAGGGAAGGATGGGGAGGAGGAGGGAGGAGAAGGAGAAAAAGGAGGAGGAGGAGAAGAAAGAATAATAATAAGGATAAGAATAAGAGGAAGAAGAAGAAGAAGAAGAAGAAGAAGAAGAAGAAGAAGAAGAATGGGACTAGCTGTTAGGAAATGTTCCTAAATAGGTAGAAGAGAATGAGATCCATATCACAGGTAGACTTTATCCTTTAACAGGAAGGAAGGAGAAAAAAGATAGTAAAGATACAGGAAGATTTATAAATTTGGAAACAGGAAGTTGAAGTGCTCTCCTCATGATGACTTCCATTTTTCTCTGAAAAATAGAAGAAGTTTTACCTGCTGAAATTGGTGGAAGTGGGGTAAGAGATCAGAAGTTTGAAGAGAATGGAGAAAGTTTAAAATACTAGTTTTAGAAAGTAGGAAAAATAGCTAACCTGCGAAACACAGGAATACTGCCAGACCTGGTTGAGACAGTTAAAAGAGGCAATCATGAGTCAGAAAACAACTTCCTGGCTTCACTGGGCCATTGTCTTTAAGTGAATTTCATGAGCATGGAGCCAGAAATCCAGAGAGAAGCTTGTATTTAGTCACCTGTGATGCTTGGCTGGACAAAGGGGCAAGGAAACGGAAAGATGACAAAAATGCTTGTGGCAGCAGACTAAAAAATATATGCTAGACGTACAGGACTTGAGGGAGAGGAGGCTGATGAATAGAGAGAAAATAGAAGGGACAACGAACTGGATGCCATAATTCTGAATGGTAGAAGAGGTCTCATGTAAATAATTTGGAAGCGGATCTCCAAAACAAAGGAGGTTTGGTCTGAGGATTTCAAAATGAGAGCTTTTTTTTTAACTGGAGCAAGTCTGAGTAGTGTAAATGCCCAGTATGCGTCCAAAGTAAGCGCTGGCGGCAATGAAGGAGAGAAGCATGTCGCTGGACATGACAAGAGTCTTCTGTCTCTACCCTCGCCTCAGTTTCTCTTATCATTAAAAAAACACTTAACAACATTTGAAGAATTTATTTCGAAGCGATGCCAAAACATCCTGCCCAGAATGACCATTTGTCTAGGGTTAGCACGAACTGAGGAGGAGGGAACAGCAAACCAGCTGCTAGGAGGGAAGAGTAAGTGCTACAAAGTACTCACTAAGTACTCTTAAGTACTGATAGTTGTTCAGGGAAGACTTTCTGAAGGAGGTGACTGCTGAGCTGAGTCTTATGTGTAAGTACTAGTTAGCAAGACAAAAGAAGAGGTGTTAGGAAAAGTTCTAGACAAAAAACAAACAAAAAAAAAACAACAAAAAACAGCATGTAGAGATATGTAAATCAATTCATTCTTAAATTGTTGCTTTCATTCAAGGAAAGGTCTGCACTAGCCACGTTGAGGACACAAAGATGTTTCAAAAAAGTTCTCAAAGGAGGAGTATTGCATGTAAAGTCTCACTGCTGTATCTGGACTGATACTTGCTAGATTTCAAGCTCAAGGACAGGAACTGGGGCCATCTTAAAGACCTCTATTCACTTAGTACCTATAATAATAATTTGATATATAGTAGGTATCCACTGCATAATTGTTGAATAAATGAATGGATAAAATTAATTGCTAGTCTAAGTCCCAGTGTAAATTATATTTCAGAGTCCTTGTGAATAGAATATTACATTTTGAATGAATGCGGAAATGTACACATTTATTCCTTTAAGCTGTGGTCAGACAATCTTTGAGCACCTCCAATTTCAGAGAATTTACTGCATTTTAAAGGTAATTGGTTTTTGGACAGTTCCAGATGTGAGAGAGATCTTCCTGATACTGTGGCAAAATGTCCTGACTTTAATTACCACCTTAATTCTCTTATCTCACCTCTGAACACCAAAGTGATAGAGGTTATGATTAATTCCTCTTTGACAAGGCACAGTTCAAACATGCCAAGGTAGCTATGCCACTTATCACCTTTCCTTCTACCTCTGTCTAGCTTCCACAGCAACCCTCTTTTCCCCAGGCTAAGTACAGGAATTTCTTCTTTACCCATCGCTCTTTGTTAGCTGTTACTCATCTATTTGGCAGGTCTCAGATTAATGACCACTTTGGTCTCAGAAAAGCCTGACACCGGACGATTAGTTCTCCTCATTATAAACTCCTGTATCACCTTAGTTTTTTTTTTTTTTTCTTCATGGCACTTTTTAAGTTAGACATTGTTATTGTCTGTCTCAACTGCTAGACACAAAGTACATTAAGTGAATTGGGTCCACAAGGGGGAAAGACAAAATAAGTATAGAGAGATTAAATTTGAATGAGACAGATAATTGTTAAATGAGTAAACAATATAAATTCAGAAGTGGCATAAATCTTAAAAAAAAAAAAAAAAAGCACTGGATGGAGAATAAATGGGGATAACGGAAAAGTGAGGGTCAGGAAAGGCCTTTCTGAGAAGCTGATATTTAAGGTGAAACTCAGAGGAGTCGAATTCAGTTAGGTGAAAATTTGGGTTCAGGATATCCCAGAAAGAATATCAGTGTAGAAGTCCATGAGGCTTAGCGTGCTAATACAGGCAGACTCGACCTAGTAAGGAGATAACTGGGGGAAGAATTTACCGAAGAGTAAGTAAGCATGCTGTGTTATTCGATGGAAGTGTAATGTTAAAGAAACACAGAGATCTTGAAACTCTAAAATTAACTATAAATTGTGATACTATTTATCAGCATAAAAACATTCCAATACAATTATTTCGATGTCTGCTTCCAACCAGAATGGTAAAACAGGGAATAGGAGTTAGTCTTCCTTCTGAATCAACTAAACCACCAGACAAAATATATGAAACAATGGCTTTCAAGACATCAGACATGAGATGATGAAGCATAATGAACTCTAGAAATGGGAAACAATAGAAGGTGAGTCCTACAATTGCTGCAGGTACTGTATTACGAGTTTTTAGGTTGAGGTGTGGGGAATGGGGACAAGGTGGAACCCAATGGCCTTCCTGAATTGGCAGGATGCTGCTGAGAGTCTGGAAGACCAAGGGGTTTCGCATAGAAGAGAAAATGCACAGCAAGAGAATTACAGAGATCTTCAGAGGTCTCCCTTGAGTATTTGTCAGTAAATGCATGTGAAGAAACTACCTGAAAATGGAGAAAGACTATCCAAAAGTTAAGAGGGAACAACACAAAGTGGCCAAACAGGGCCAGGAAGAGTGCCCCTTCACATCATTCAGCCTGGAAATTATGCAATTCACAGGATATCAGGAAGTGCACTCAGGAGGCTCTTATGTCAGTTGTGGAGAAAAATTTGCCTTAGATTAAATCTTGTCTTGATCCACAAAACAAAACTTAAAATCAATATGCAACAGAATCACTGTTTTTATGTAACTTAACTGAGACCCAGAAAAAATCCTCAAGAATATCTACAGAAATACAAAACTATCCAACACCAAATAAAGTAAAATTCAATGTCTACTATCTAATATAAAATACCCAGGCTTGCAAACCTATACCTAGTAAATACATCTTTCACAAATAAAGATGAAATAAATATTTTCTCATATACACAAAAGCTGAAAGGATTTATCACTAGCAGACACACACTATAATAAATGTTAATGAAATCCTTCAGGCAAAAGAAAAACGGTACCATATGGAAATATAAATCTATACAAAAGAATAACAATCATTGCAAAGGAAGACTAAAATGGGTAAGTGTATAAGATTTTTTCATATGATTTAAAAAAAAATTTTTAATGTTTCTTTTTGAGAGAGACAGAGTGTAAGTGGGGGAGGGGCAGAGGAAAAGGGAGACACACAGAATCTGAAGCAGGCTCCAGGCTCTGAATTGTCAGCACAGAGCCTGACGTGGGGCTCGAACTCAAGAACCGCAGGATCATGACCTGAGCCAAAGTCAGACATTTAACCAACTGAGCCACACAGGCGCCCCTTTCATAGTATTTAAATGTTAAAAAATCAATAGAACAAAACTATCACAAATGCAATATGGACTTTAACACATATGTAAAAGTAAAATATATGACAACAGTAGCTGAAGGTTGGAGATGGGGAGAAAAAGAACTCTCCACTGTAGGATTCTTACACAAAATGTTTAGTGGTATAAAATCTCTTGAATATAAATTGTGAAAAGTGAGAGATGTATATTGTTAACCCTGAGTAATCACTAAAATAACAAAACAAAAGGTTGTTAACTAACAGACTAACAAAGGAGATAAAATTAAATCATTAAAAGTGCTCAATGTATCCAAAATAATGCACAAAAGGGGTAAAAATTGGACAAAGCAGAGATGTGACAACTACAAAACAAAATTAATCACATTAAATTAAGATGATCTAACTATACCAATTAATAATCTGGAATTGTCCAACTGCATAAAACAACTCTCCCCCAAAAAGCAAGAAGCAACTATACAAACCACTTGAAAACACACACTTTAAGTACAAAGACATAAGTAAGTTGAAAATAAGATCTTTAAAAAAATATATACAAAGATATATTATTCTAGCTTCTAAAAATAGAAAGATGGGGCGCCTGGGTGGCGCAGTCGGTTAAGCGTCCGACTTCAGCCAGGTCACGATCTCGCGGTCCGTGAGTTCGAGCCCCGCATCAGGCTCTGGGCTGATGGCTCGGAGCCTGGAGCCTGTTTCCGATTCTGTGTCTCCCTCTCTCTCTGCCCCTCCCCCGTTCATGCTCTGTCTCTCTCTGTCCCCAAAATAAATAAAAAACGTTAAAAAAAAATTAAAAAAAAAAAAAATAGAAAGATGGGTGGCTATTTCAGATGGGACAAAATAGATTTCATAGTAAAACATATTGCCAGGGTTATTTTGAAGTTTATCACTTGGTTTCTAATATTTGGGGATTTGCTCAGAGGCTTTTTGTTTTCAGTTTCCAATTTAATTCCTTTGTGGTTAGAGAAAAAAACTGTATGACTTGAATCCTTTTAAACATATTGTTAATTGTTTTCTGGCCAAAAATCTGATACATTTTATTAAATTGAAAAGAATATATATTCTTTTTTTTGGTGGAGTCTTCAGCACATGTCAGGTCAAGTTGGCTGATAATGTTGGTTAAATATTCCACATCTTCAAATTTCATTTTTTTGTCTACATGTTCTACCAGTTATTGAGAGAGAGGTATTTAAATCTCTGACTGTAAGTGAGGATTTATCTTTCTGTTCTTTTGTTGTGTCAGTTTTTCTTCATGTATTTTAAAGCTCTGTTATTAGGAGTAAAATGTTTAGGATTTTTATGTTTTCTTGATGAAGTAACCTCTTAATCGTTATTAAATGGTCCCTTTTATCCTTGTAATGCAAAGTTTGTTAATATTTAAAAATAAATATAGGGGCACCTGGGTAGCTTAGTTGGTTAAGGGTCCAACTCTTGATTTCAGCTCAGGTTACGATCTCATAATTGGGAGATCAAGCCCCGTGTTGGGTGTGGGTGTTGGGTGTGGAGACTGCTTGAGTTTCTTTCTCTCTCTTTCTCTGCCCTTCCCCTGATCTCACTCGCTCTCTCTCTCAAAAAAATAAAAATAAAAATAAACAAATAAATATAAATACACTGACCATAAAAGCTAGAACAGGGAAAATATAATCTCAATAACAAGTATCAATCAATATTGATAATTTCAATATCAAATGCAGAAAAGGCATTTAATAAAATCATAATTACATATCTGATAAAAACTCTACAAAAACTAGGAACTGAGAGTAACTTCCTCAACTGGGTAAAGAGCATCTACAAAAAGCTTACAACAAACCTCATATTTGATGATGAAAGCCTACTTTTATCCCAAGATCAGGAACAAGAAGTTGGCATCCCCTCTTACCATTTCAACTCAACATTACATCGTTCAAGAGGTTCTGGCCAATATAATAAGGAGGAAAACATGTGACCAGATTGGAAAGAGAGAAATAAAATAATATTAACTCACAAGTGACATTTTCATCTAAGCTGAATATTCAATTGGAATCTAAGGGAGAAAAGAACTTTTTCTTTTTTGGGGGGCACAAGTGAGCGAGGGGCAGAGAGAGAGAAGCAGGGCTCACCCAAAGTGGGGCTCATGCTAACCTGAAGCAGGGCTCATGGTCACCCAAAGCCAGGCTTGAGCTCACCTGATGGGGGAATCAGACTTGCAAACTCTAAGATCAGGACCTAAGCAGAAGTCAGATGCTTAACCAACTGATGCCCAGGTGCCCAGGGAAAAAACTTGTACAATTCATAAGGAAGTTAGTCAAAGTTGCAGGAGGAAAGATCAAGGGAAAAAAATCAATTGTATTATGTGCTAGCAGTGAAGAATCAGAAATTGACATGAGTGGGGCACCTGGGTGACTCAGTGGATTAAAGGTTTGACTCTTGGTTTCCGCTCAGATCACGATCTTGTGGCAGTTTGTTTCATGGGAATGGGCCCCATGTTGGGCTCTGCACTGACAGCATGGAGCCAGCTTGGGGTTCCCTCTCTCCCTCTCTCTCTGCTCTCTTATGCACTCTCTTTCTCAAAATAAATAAATAAACTTGAAAAAAAGATAAATTGGTATTAGAATGTAATACCTTCTACAATAACATCAATAAAATTTAAAAAAAAACTGCTAAATCTTTCCAAGTGTGTTAGTGAAAAACTACAAAACATCCATAAGGAGAATTATGAACCTGATTAAAGAAATCCAATAACTAAATAAATGGAGAGATATTGCAAGTTCATGGATAAGAAGACTCAATATTGCTTAAAAGACTGTTCTTCCCAAATTGATCTATAGATTCAATGCAATCTCAATCAAAATCCCAGCAAATTATTTTGTGGATATCTACAAACTTCTTCTAAAGTTTATATGGAGAGGTAGAAGATCCAATATTGGATATTGTAGGTGACACAATATTGAAGGACAATATCAAACTTAGAAAGCTATCACTACCTGATTTCAAGACTAGCAATAAAGCTATAGTAATCAGAAAGTATAGTATTTGTGATAGTACAGACATCTAGATCAATGAAACAAAATGGAGAATCCAGAAATAGATCCATATAATATAGTCAACTGATATTTGACAAGGGGGTAAGACAATACAATGGAACAAAGATAGTCTTTGCAACAAATGGTTCTGGAACAACAGTCATCCACATGCAAAAAAGTGAATCTAGACACAGGCCTTACACCCTTCACAAAAATTAATTCAAAATGGATCACAAGACTTAAAAATGACTCAAACTATAAACATCTTAGAAGAAAACCTAGATGATCTTGGATATTTTAAATTCAACACCAAAGGTATAATCAATGAAAGAAATAACTGACAGTTGAAGTTCATTAAAATTTAAAACGACTGCCCTGTAAGAGACAATAATAAGAGAATGAGAAGACAAATCTGTCACAGGGAGAAAATATTTGTAAAAGACATATCTGAAATAAAAGATCATTATATGAAATATACAAAGAACTCTCAAAACTCAACAATAAGAAAGAATAAATAAATAAAACAAGAGCCAAAAACCTTTAACTGACACTTCACCAAAGAAGACATACAGATGATAAATAAGCACATGAACAAATGCTCCACAACTTAAGTCATCAAGAAAAAGCAAATTAAAATGAGATATCACTACACACCTATTAGAATGGTCAAATCCAGACCACTGACATCAAAGGCTGGTGAGGATGTGGAACAACAGGAACTCTCATTCATTGCTGGTAAGAATGCAAAATGGTGCAGCCACTTTGGAAGACAGTTAGGCAATTTCTTATGAAACTAAACATACTCTTACCATGCAGTCCATCAAATGTACTCCTTGGTATTTAACCCAAAGGAGTTGAAAATTTATTTCCACACAAAAACCTAAATGTTGATGTTTACATTAGCTTTACTCATGGTTATCAAAACTTGGAAGCAACCAAGATGTCCTTCAGAAGGTAAATGGATAAAATGGTACATCCAAATAATGGAATATTATTCAGCACTAAAAATAAATGTACTAATTAGCCATGAAAAGACATGAACTTTAAATACATATTACTAAATGAAAGATCAAATCTGAAAAGGCTATATAGTATATGATTCCGACAATATGACATTCTGAAAAAGAAAAACTATGGAGAGAATAAGAGGATCATGATTGCCAGTGGTTGGGGGTGGGGATGGATAAATTCGCAGAGCATAGAGAATTTTTAGAGCAGTGAAAATACTCTATAATGCCATAATGATGGATATATATGATTATATATTTATTCAAATCCATAGAATATACAACACTAAATGTAATGTTGTAATGTAATGTAAATCATAATGTAAACTATGGAGTTTGGGTGTTTATGATGTGTTAGTTCAGGTTCATCAATTGCAACAAATGTACCACTCTTGTGGGAGGTGTTGATAATGGAAGAGGTTGTGCATGTGTGAGGAGGTATATGGGAAATTTCTGTACTTCCCCTTCTATTTAAAAATTTTCTTAAAATATAAAACCTTAAAAATAAAAAAAAACTAAAATAAAATTTCTGAGAGGTTTTAAAGAATATCTAAACATATGGACCAATATACCATGTTCATGGATTGGAAGACTCAATATTGTTAGAATGTAAATCCTTTCCAAATTTATATGTAGATTCAATGCAATCTCAATGAAAAATTTTTGGTAGAAATTGGTTGATTCTAAAACTTTTATGGAAATAAAAATGACCAAGAATAGCCAGAACAACTTTTCAAATAAAGAAAAAAGTTGAGAACTAGCACTACCCTGATTTTAAGACTTATAAAATAATAGTTGTCAAGGCAGTATGGCATTAGAATAAATATAGACAGAGCAATGGGACTGAATAGACAACACAAAAATAGATCCACACATGTACAGAAAACTAATTCATGACCAAATTTCAATGACTATTCAGTAGAGAAAATATATTCTTTTTAAAAATGGTGTTGAAATACTGGGATACTCCTATATGAAAAGGAAGGAAGGAAGGAAGGAAGGAAGGAAGGAAGGAAGAAAAAAAGGAAGGAAAAGTAAGCAAGGAAGGAAAGAAAGAAGGAAGGAAGGGAAAGAAAGGAAAGAAGCAAGAAAAGAGAAAGAAAGGAAAGATGAGGAAGAGAGAGTTCTATTTCTATTTTCCATTATTATGCAGATATTAATGTAAAATATATTATAGACCTAAATTTAAAACCAACAATTACCAAACTTCTAGAAGTAAATATAGGAAAATAGATGGTGTAACCTTGGGTTAGGCAAAAATTTCTTAAATACAACACTAAAAGAAAGATTTATAAGAAAAAGTGATAAACTAGACTCCATCAAAATAAAAAAAAAAAAAAACTTCTGCTCATCAAAGATAGTGTTAAGAGAATGAAATCATAAGCTACAGACTTGGAGAAAATATGTGCAATCTATACATCTGAAAAGCACATGTATCTGGAATATATAAAAGACTTTCAAAACTTAATGATAAAGAAAAAAATAGTTCAATGAAAAATATAGAGATACTTAACTAAAGTTATATGGTTAGCAAATAAGCATAGGAAGAGATGTGAAACACCATTAATCAGTAAGAAAAAGTAAAATTAAGGGATGCCTAGGTAACTCAGTCAATTAGGTGTCCAACTCTTGGTTTCAGATCAGGTCATGATGTCACAGTTCGTGAGTTCAAGCCCTGTGTTGGGGTTCTTGAGTTTGAGCCTGGCATCAGGCTGTGCTGTGCACTGACAATGCAGAGCCTACTTGGGATTCTCTCTCTCCCTCTCTCTTCTACACCCTCCCCTGCTCTCCCTCTCTCAAAATCATAAATAGACATTTTTTAAAAAAGGAAAAGTAAATTAAAACTATAATGAGATATCACTGCATACCTATCAGAATATCTAAGAATAAAAAAAAAAACTATCAGTGATACTAAGGAATCAATAAATAATTTAGGGGAAACTTTGAAATACCCATACAATGCAGTACTATTCACCAATAAAAAGGAATGAACTCTTCATATATACTATGTATATGAATCTCAAAATAATTATTCTGAGTGAAAGCCAGACATAAAAGGGTTTTCACTGCATGATTTGATTTTTACAAACATCTAGGAAATACAAACTATTCTATATTGATAGAAAGCAGGTCAGTGATATGCTGTGGATGGGGTAGGATGGACTAGGGAGGGGTGCCTAGGAGTAATTACAACAAGGGATTGTATCTAGGAGGGAGGACATTGAGGGATCTTCTGACAGCAATGGATATATTCGTTATCCTAGTTGTAATGGTATCATGGATGTATTCATATGTCAAAATTTATAAAATTGTACCCTTTAAATTACTGCATTTTGTGTGGCTTAATTTATATCAGTGATAGCTCAATAAAGTTATATGCATCCGTGCATGTGTATGTATATACAGGTATCCCCCATTTTGCAAAATGTCATGTTACAGAAGACCCACACTAGTACCTGTTTCTGTTAAATGGAAGTAATCTGAAAAGGACTTTCACTTTTATGAAAAAAGGGGAACAGCAAAAATAGCGTTCAGCACTTGTTTTGCAGGGAGACATAGAGGCAGCGCCCAACAGGAGGAAGGAGAGGGGACCTGCCAAGCTCCTGCCCAGGGAGCTATGCTCAGCATCTCAGTGTCTCAGCATTGAGCTGCCATGGCTTTGAACTGTGCTTTATCTCCATTTATTCTGTGCCTTTATTAGCAAGATGTATCCTAAGGTATCAGAAAAGCCTAAGAGAGGTTATTTTTTGAGTGTAGGAATGCTCAAAAATTTTGCCATATAAAATTGCACACCATTGTGTACTTGTTTGCTCTACACCATTTTGGCTTACAGAAGTTTTCATAGAAATGTTCTACTTTTGGGTAACAAGGGAAACCTGTATATAATACATATGAAATATGTAATAATACACAATAATATTATGTATAATATATAATAACATATAATAAATGATACAAGGATGTATATATACATGTATTAAATATATATTGCAAGAAGATTAAGTGACTGGTGTGTAGACATATAAGTAACTTTCTGTTGAAAGTCATTCTTAAATCTATCCCTTGCTGCAATTCAGTATCTTAAATGTATGGGATTACCTCACTTTAGATGTCTCTTGTAATATTCTGCTTTATTGTACTTATTTTCCTCTACTCTTCTCTTGTTTTCTGCAGTGCCCAGCTTAGTACTTTCCAGATGGCAAACTATAGCTAGGTCATGGGTGACTTTAGTAGAAGTAATCTTCTAGATGGAATTATTTTCCCCCCAAGTTTATCAGTGATGGGACTTTACAAACAAAAATGACTGAGGGTTGGGGATGGGCTAAATGGGCGATGGGCACTTGTGTTGAGCACGAGGTGTTGTACGTAAATGATGAATCGCTGAATTCTACTCCGGAAACCAATATTACACAAACCAATATTACACAGTTAACTGACTAGAATTTAAATAAAAATTTGAAAAAAAATGATTTGCTTTTTTTTAAATGTTTTGTTTTATTATTTTTTGAGAGAGAGAGAGTGCAAGTGGGGGAGGAGCAGAGAGAGAGGAGGACAGAGGACCCCAAGAGGGCTCTGCACCGACAGTAGTGAGCCCAGTGTGGGGCTTGAACTCATGAACCCTGAAATCATAACCTCAGCCCAAATCAGACACTCACCTGACTGAGCCACCCAGGTGCCCCCCCCCAAAAAAGATCTCTTATAAAAATCAGTTTAATTCAAAAGTCAAAGAACCTAAAAAATTTGGAAATAAAACCCAAACAGTTAAGCATTCTCTTTCACTTCAACCAATGGAAACCTTGTATCTGCCTTCATAGTTTATACAGAACAAAATTTATTTTTATACTAAGCACCCATTGGTTTAGAATACATAACACTAGGAATATCAAACATGCTTTTTTAAAAGGCATAATGCAGTAACTATTGGTGTACTAATTAACATTCCTCTAATCCCCAGGATTCTTCAGACATAAAAATCTTAATACCACACAGTTATATGGGCCACCGATCCAAACCATTATGTGGAAAAAACTGAGGCTCAAAAACGACTTCACCTAAAGTCTCAGAGTTAGTATGTCTGTTCTATAGATGTGATATGTCCTATAAATGAGTGCTGACCCTCTAAAAAGCACAGTTCTCTGGCTGGCCCGGGGACAGACAGCCCAGGTCCACTCTTTGTTTAGAGCTTGCCAGATAATCATGATTATCTCAAAACCGTTTTTTCTTTGGTCTAAGATTACTCATGTTGGGAAATTAGAAGCAGTTGTATTCTGAAAAAAAAAAACCCTATTTTATCATGTTTGTAATATATCCAGGAAGTGTCAGTTTCTAACCACTGAAATAAGACCTAATCATTTGACAAATGACATTTATTCCCTTACTCTCAGAATTGACCAGGGATTGCTCATGGGGAGACATTTCTTTGGGAAGATTTATGAGGGTGAAGTTACAGAGATAGTTCAGGAAACTAATATCAACAATCTACCAGGCACTACCCCAGGCATGTTATACATGTTGTATTATATAATCCTCACAATATTCTGTAAGGTAGCTATTATGAAGCCCATTTTACAGACTGAAAAACTGAGGCTATGAACTGTTAAGCCAAATTCACAAAGCAACAAAGTAACAGTTGTTATTTAAACTCAGGGTTGAAGGACTATATAGGATTTCCACTGCACTACATAGCCTCCCAGGCAGAAAGATCCAGCACAGGGAAAAACTAAGTGTTTTCATATCATTCAGGAAGCATAATTCAGATCCAAATTCAGATCATGTCATGGAGGACTTTAAGAAAATATCTCTTATACTGCTTTTATTTTTTTTTTAGTTATGAATGCCATGATTCTTTTCCTCAAAAAAAAAAAAAAAAAGAAATAATAGAATCAGAAACAATAAGTAGGATATATTCGTAAGGAATAAATCACTCTGAGCAAACCTAATTACTTTCTTTCTTCCAGCGGAATTACATGGCCAAAAGATAATGGAAGTACAAAAGACACAATATATCTTGATTACTAATATAACAGATAGTGTCTCTTAGACATTAACTAGCACAATTAATTGAAAATAGTTTCAATCTGGAATAAAAATGAACTTCACAGAAACAAAAGGGCAATATCATATGCTGTCAGGGGCCATTCCAGGCTTCCTGTCTTGCCCCGCCCCCAACTGCCATTTGTCATGGTACTTGTAAGGGCAGCAATTGTCTGGAATTACAAAGCAGACGAATCCTGTCTAGTGCTGGCTCTGTCCATCTAGGAGACCCAACTTGCATTAGATGGAGATAGAAGTTGGGGGCGGGGCATAGAGAAGTACACCCTAGGGACATGAGTAGCAATTGTAAAACAAATGCATAATCATTCAGGAAGGAACTGTGCAAAACCACCTACCTGAAGGAGCCATCATGACCTCCAGAATTTTGTTACTGAGCTTAAACTAAACTTCACAAGGTATCTGAAGAAACAACATATCAGCCAGAGTCAGCCTTCAAGGCATAGAGAAAGGAACCACAGGAAGTGAACCATGTTGGATTTAGCCAAGTTCAATAACCTGCCCAAGGGCACATGGTCATTGAAGGTTGGAGGCAGAACTAAGCCACAAGTGTGTCTGTGTCTCCGGATTTTAACTACCTAAAACCCATGGTCACTTTGTGTGAAGATGTATCCCATCAACACACTTCTCTACCTCCTTGAAGCCAGGCAACCGCTAAGTTCCACAAGTCAATGAGATGACCTGGGGGCAGTTGGTAGTAGAAATAGGCACAACCTCCTGTAATGAAGATAATTAGAACCCACAGGACAGTAAATAGATTCCTGCTTTCCTTCTAGGAATCTGTGGGTACTTATAAAGAGATTAGATCCTGGTTTAATCAGAAGGTATGGAAAAGGCACGTGCATTGTACCTTTGGGGCCTCTAGCCAGGACAGGGATGGCCAGGCTTGCCAAAGCGATCACACCCTCAGGCTTATTCTAGGAGGTATCCTCCTTCAGATTTTACACACAGTTACCATTTGAACTACTTGTTAGGAAGAAAGCAAGTTCGTCATAAACCATGCAGAACAAAGAAGCCTATGTTTGCTATTTAGAGATAAAAACTGTTCCAGGGCATAGCTTCTATTTGCCTAAGCTGAAGGAGGGTAAACTCACTCTAGGCAAAAATATGAAGTCAAAAGGTTTTTCCATATTTCTGAGGTCACATTTTGCCTCACTGAGTTTAACAGAATAAGACTACTTAACCGGTTCCCTACTTAACTGACTGAGCCACCCAGGCATGCCTGAAGTTCCTATACCTTTTTGATATAGAGTATTAGGGAAGATTTTTCTGATATAATTTTCCTAAGTAGGGTTATTGTTTAAGGTTAGCCCTTTTTGGGTTATCTAATTGCAAACAGATATCCTGATGACAAAGATAAGATCCTGTTCACAAATACTATGTATCAGAAGACAGCCTAAGTCTTCTTTCAAATAATACCGAATTGGATCAATTTTTAAAGCTGGAGTAGAACCTCCCTAAAATTGATTCATTGGAGCACATTTAAGGATTTAGAACCACCATTTTCCAAGATTCATGTTCTTCAAGGCTTGCATTTATCTGGGCAAAGTAAAGATTTCTAAAGAGAAGAACCACTGTCTAGATTTTCCTTGGCCTCTGTAACACCCCAGACTTGTTTTCAAACAGACCCTACTCCTCTTAAAATCATCACAATTTACTGAATTCACAAACATACTAAGGGAACATCTTCTCGCCAAGATCACCAGTCTTCTCTGTCTGAATATTATAAATGTAATTTGTAGGTACTTGTACTGCTAAGCTTGACGCTGAGTTCAATAGAGCACTTTAAAAAAAATGTTTTAATTGATTCATTATAAGAGTTGCCTTAGATATTGCATTTTTTCCTCTTGTTTAAGTCAATATATTCATCTTAATCTCAGGTTAAACACCCCTTGATCAGCCCGAATCTGCCATATATTTCAAATTATCCCCTTCATCACACTTATAGTTACTGGTCTGCATATACCACCACACTTGATGCTATGCAAGTCACATCGGAGTACGGTTCTGTCCTTAAATACCACTGCATGTCCTTAAAGACCACTCTAGCAGAGTGCTGAGAACATACTCAACACTGAAAATATGTCGAATAAATGAATTATTTAATTGAAATCTTTGGAGGAATATTTGTGAGACTCTTTAAACTCTTTGTTATAATATTACTACACTTATAGAAAGAATTCCAACCGAGCTGTGTCTTAACTCACTGGGCCCCATGAAAACCTTGACTTTAAATCTCATTGAAAAGCAAACACAAAACAGAAATTCAAAACAATGGGAAACTCGCTAGCCAGTGAGACTTTATAAATCATGTGACCACAGGCCACACACATTAAGGGATCTGTTTATAATACAATTTTTCAAACATTAGCAAAACTATTTTTGCGATGCAGTCAGCTCTATTCAAAAAAATAAGTTCACCTGCAAAAGAAATGCAGGTTTGTTTTTTTTTTTTTTTAGTCATTAAAAATCCCTGTTTAGGGAAAATATCCTCCAGATGGTCTGTAAACTTACTTCCCTACAGGTTTAAGCATAAATGTGAAGAATTTAAGAGAGTACCTGCTTTAAATAAATTGAAGTCCCCCAAACTGGATAAATTTTATTGGGGAAAGTAGAGACAACCAGCAGAGGAATTTGTTAAATAAGTGTCAACTGTCCTTAAGGAATTTTGGGGAATAAGAGACATGGCAAAAGTTTAGAGTTGGGAAAAATATGATCTTCATATACATAAAGGATGTATTCTGTGAATTATTAATCTATGCATTGAGTAGAGATCTCAGAAAAAATTCTAGGGGATATTATTAAATAATGGTTTTTAAGGGGCGCCTGGGTGGCTCAGTTGGTTAAATGTCCGACTTCAGCTCAGGTCATGATCTCGCTGTCCATGAGTTCTAGCCCCATGTCTGGCTCTGTGCTGACAGCTCAAAGCCTGGAGTCTGCTTCAGATTCTGTGTCTCCTTCTCTTTCTGCCCCTCCCTCACTCACACTCTGTCTCTGTCTCTCTCAAAAATAAATAAATATTTTTAAAAAATTATTAAAAAATTGTTTTTAAGTGCTTAAAATTCAAGGAGAATGGGGGAAAAATGTTTATTTTCTGGATTATTACATATTAATGTACCATTTGATTTAAGAATGCAGATTAGAAATTTTGCCCAAGTAAGGGCTATCTTTAGAGGAAATGATGTTCAAATTGTTTTATAAGAGGATTTTTTTTAATTTAATTTTTTATTTTTTAAAATTTACATCCAAATTAGTTAGCATATAGTGCAACAATGATTTCAGGGGTAGATTCTTTAGTGCCCCTTACCCATTTAGCCCATTCCCCCTCCCACAACCACTCCCATAACCCTCAGTTTGCTCTCCATATTTATGAGTCTCTTCTGTTTTGTCCCCCTGCCTGTTTTTATATTATTTTTGTTTCCCTTCCCTCATGTTCATCTGTTTTGTCTCTTAAAATCCCCATATGAGTGAAGTCATATGATTTTTGTCTTTCTCTGACTGACTAATTTCACTTAGCATAATACCCTCCAGTTCCATCCACGTAGTTGTAAATGGCAAGATTTCATTCTTTTTGATTGCCGAGTAATACTCCATTGTATATATATGCCACATCTTCTTTATCCATTCATCCACCAATGGACATTTGGGCTCTTTCCATACTTGGGCTATTGTTTATAGTGCTCTATAAACATGGGGGTGCATGTGTCCTTCAAAACAGCACACCTGTATCCTGAGAATTTTTTAACTTGGTGGGGCATAGATTAGCTTCATAAAGTCCATAAACCTCCTGAAATTATGAGAAAATATTTCAAGTATGTCTAAGTACTTTGCCTAGAGAGAGAACCCATAGTTTCCCTATCTCAGCTTCTAACTAAAACAAGTTAAGAACTTTTCAGTTAAGTTCAGTAAAGTCTAAGAATCCTCATGGCAAGTAATATTACTTAGGTGATATTGGTTAGTCACAGGTCATGTGGATCTCAGAAACTACAATCTTCAGAGGGTTAGTTTGAGAGATGCTAGGACCTTCCAGTATTCCCTGCAGTGCACACAAATGACTGGCTGCAACTATAGGCTGGCATTTCGGTGATACATAAGGTACTGGCAGCACCATGTATTTATCACCTGTAAAGACACCAGACAGGGCATTTCTCATTATCCAAGAAGCTGAAAGCTTCATAAATCCCTCAGTATGATGATTCTTATTAGCGCTATTCAAACTAGGCTGTAAAGTGTCAGTACAATTGTTTTCACAAAGAAATTCATTAGTCATTGCACATAGGGAAATAGAAAAACTTCTTGGTAAGAATATCACTGTGAAATCATGTTTAAGACTTCAGTAATTCAATTCTGTATTTTTATTTCATTTTATTCAAAAATTTTAAATGTTTTTTAAAATTTATTTATTTTGGGAAAGAGACAGACTGTGAATGGAGGAGTGACACAGAGAAAGACACAGAATCCAGAGCAAGCTCCAGGTTCTGAGCTGTCAGCCCAGAGCTGGATGTGGGGCTCGAACCCACAGATCATGAGATCATGACATGGGCTGAAGTCGGACACATAACCTACTGAACCAGCCAGGCGCCCCACCAGTTATGTATTTTTTGAAGAGTATGGGGTTTATGATGGTAGTCAGGGAAATCCCCTATATTCAGTCATTAAAGCAGTTCATTACAAGTTAGAACCTCTGATTTTTTTTATTGAGATAGAGTTGACATATTTTATTAGTTTCAGATGTATAAGGTAATGATTCAACATTTGTGTATATTGTGAAATGATCACTGCAATAAATCTAGTTAATGTCTACCACTGTACATAGAACCTCTGATTAAAGATCTTAATTTTTGCAATTACTCGGACACTGGTTTAAAATGAATTGTCCTGTTCACCACAGGGACGGTGGGTGAGGCAATGTGTCAATAAGTGATAGAGATTAAGGAGGGCACTTGTGATGAACACTGGGTGTTGTATGTAAGTGTTGAATCACTAAATTGTACACCTGAATCTAATATTATACTGCATGTTAAATAACTGGAATTTAAATAAAAATGAAAACAAAAAACCAAATAATCAATCAATCAATCAATCAGTAAAATTGTCCTGAAATAAAAATTGACATTCTTAGGGTGGAAAATACAATTTATAAGTCCCTCCAATTTGACATAAGGTAAATAAGGCACTTTTGAAATTCTATTTATTTAATCATCAAAACAAATCTGTGATGTATATACTCTTATCCCCATTTTACAGGGAAGAAAACAAGTCTAGTGTGGGTAAGTAATTTGCCTAAGAACACTGAATAACTATACCATGTTATAAATCCATGTTCCTGTCAACTATTCAGCTTTCTTCCTGCTACTCATGACTCTTTAAAGATTGAATTTAGGAGCACCTGGGTGGCTCAGTCAGTTAAGTGTCCAACTTCAGCTCAGGTCATGATCTCTCAATTCATGGGTTCGAGCCCCACGTGGGGCTCTGAGCTGACAGTTCAGAGCCTGGAGCCTGCTTTGGATTCTGTGTCTCCCTGTCTCTCTGCTCCTCCCTCACTCATGCTCTGTCGGTTTCTTTTGTCTCTCTCTCTCTCTCAAAAATAAACATTAAAAAAATAATAAATAAAGATTAAATTTATTGGGATATAATTATATATATATATATATATATGTATATATATATATATATATATCTCCTAATATAATGTTCAATAAAATGCATCCATTCTAATGGTATGATTAAGTGAGTTTTGATAAATGTATACACCCATGGAACAGCCACCACAATTGAGATATTTCCCAGGTCGTAGTTCTAGGATATTTATAGCATCCTCATAAGTTTCCTCCCTGTCTTTGTACTCAGTCCTGTCTCTACTTCAGGAAATCATTACGTTTTTATTTTCACTTTTTACATCTTTTACATCTTTTACACTTTTACATCTTTTTTTTTTTTTAACCTTTATTTATTTTTGAGACAGAGAGAGACAGAGCATGAACGGGGGAGGGGCAGAGAGAGAGGGAGACACAGAATCGGAAGCAGGCTCCAGGCTCTGAGCCATCAGCCCAGAGCCCGATGCGGGGCTCGAACTCACGGACCGCGAGATCGTGACCTGAGCTGAAGTCGGACGCTTAACCGACTGCGCCACCCAGGCGCCCCTACATCTTTATTGACTATAAGTCACACAGTATAAAATTCAGCTGTTAAAAGAGTTCGATTCAATGTCTTTAGCATGTTCACAGAGTTGTGCCACTATTACCATATTTTAATTTTAGGACATTTTCATCATTTCAAAAAGAAACCCCTTACCCATTAGCAGTTACAGCCCAGCTCCACCTTTTCTCCCTAGCGTTCCCATCCCAAGCCCTCAATAAACACGAGTTTACTTTTTGCCTTGTCTGCACATTTCACATAAGTGGAATCATTCCATATATGTTTTGGGGGGAGATAGGCTTCTTTCACTTAACATAAGTGAAAATTCATCCATGTTGCAGCATGTATCAGTATTCTACTTCTTTTGATTACCAAATATTCCACTGTGTAGATGTACCACACCTTATTCATCCATTCATTATTTCTTGGACATTGGAGTTGTTTCCACTTTTTGACTATTATGAATAATGCTGCTATAAACTATTATTCATAAACTATTATGAATAATGCTGCTATATATTTTTGTGTAGAAATGTTTTTGTTTCTCTTAGGTATGTACCTGGAATAGGACTTCCGGTTTCCTGTCCAGCAGGTAAGGAGTTTGGAAGTCATCACTTCCATCCACACAACAGGAAAAAACTGAACAAAACAAAAATCAACAACTCTTCTTGGATGCATTGTAGAATGGAGGTCACAGGGCAGACCACTGCCTCCAAAATTGGAGAGACAGACAGGCAGATAACAGAGAATCACAATTAGTGAAGCAGACACGCATGAACTGAAGTCTCTGGGAACTGGTACCAGAGTGGGTAAACCCAAACTGTAATTGATGAATTGCTAGAGTCTCAGTGTGGGCAAGTTTGAAAGTTAAAAACGCCAAGAGGACCTAGTCTTTTTGTTGTTGCTGTTTTTTAACGTTTATTCAGTTTTGAGAGACAGAGAGGGTGAGTGGGGGAGAGGCAGAAAGAAAGGAAACAGAATCTGAAGTAGGCTCCGGGCTCTGAGCTGCCAGTGCAGAGCCGGATGCAGGGCTTGAACTTGCAAACTGTAAGATCATGACATGAGCCTAAGTCAGCTGCTTAACCAACTGAGCCACCCAGGTGCCCCCAGGAGGGGCTAGTCTTGAAGGCCCTCACACTTTTGTAAACTTGACCTTCAGAATCCTGCCTGGTTCTCATAATGAAGACCATGGAAAACTACTCTCAGACTTCCAGCAAGGGGAGGAGCAAAGCAGCCTTTTCTAAATAAATACTCCAGAGAATTCTGTCTTAACAAGAACCGTTCTTAAAAGAAACTTTACCAGAGCCTAACCAACTGGGATTATACCAGAACCAAACAATCCTGGGAGTAATACGGAAGGGAAATACCCAATTGCAACCTGTTACACCCTTCCTATGAGGAAGGCAAATGCCCAGCTCTAGTCCTTTATAGCCTTCTAGTCTCAAATAAAGGTGAGGGGGCACTGAGAAGCACTTGTGAAAGTCATAGCAGGGAGCACAAGCTCACTGAAAGACCAACTCACAGTGAATGTGAAGTGATTTCTCATATGCTTTCTTTAATGCATAATAATGTAGGGTGTCTTTGCATGTGATTCTTGGTCATTTATAGATCTTCTTTGGAAAAGTATCTATCTATTCAAATCCTTTGCCCATTTTTAACTGGGTTAGTTGTCTTCTTCTTATTAAGTTGTAAACTATTTTTCTATTTTCTGGATAACAGTCCCTTATCAGATGTATGATATCAGAGATATGACTTAACTAACATTTTCTGTGGGCTGTCTTTACATGTTCTTGATGGGATTATTTTTGGCACATTTAAAACATTGTGATGTCGTCCAATTTATGTACATATGTATGTTTATGTATATATGTGCTTGTGTATTTTTTCAAGTTATGCTTTTGGTGTCATGCCAATGAAACCGTTGTCTCATTTAAGGTCAAAGAGATTTACTCCTGTTTTCTAACAGGTTTATAACCTTGACTATTAGAATTATGCCTGTGGTCTATTCAAGTTAAATTTTGAGTGTGGTGTAAGCAAGAGAACCAACCTGATTCTTTTGCATATGACTATTCAGTTTTCTTCACGCCATTTGTCAAAAAGAATACTCTCTTTTTATTAAATTTTCTTGACACTCTTGTTGAAAATCAGTTGCTCATAAATTTTTTTCGGGACTATTGGTTCTTGTCTATTTATGTCTATCCGTATGACAGCCCACACTATTTTGATTTGAATTCAGGAAATGTGAGTACCCCAATTTTGTTATTTTACAAAATTGTCTGGTCTATCTATCCTATGTCCCTTGAGTTGCTGTATGAATTTTATACTCAGCTTGTCAATTTTTTGCAAAAAAAAAAAAATAAACAACACAAAAAAAAACAGTTAAGATTTTGTAGATATCACATTAAGTTTGTAAATCAATTTGGAGAGTATTGTCATCTTGACAATATTGTCTTTTGATGCATGAGCATGGGATGTCTTCCCATTTATTTAGATTTTCTTTAATTTCTTTCCATAACATTTTATGATTTCCAATGCATATGAGTGTTACACTTCCTTGTGAAATTTATTTCTAAGTACTTTGTTTTTATAATGCTATTTTTGTAAATGAAATTTTTTCTTCATTTAATTTTCAGATTGTTCATTGTTAGTGTATGGAATTTTAGTTGATATTTGTAAAGTGATATTTTATCCTACAAATTTCCTGAACTCATTTATTAGCCCTAATAGTTTTTTATGTGGATTCCTTGGATTTTTTATGTACCTGATCATGTATCTGAAAAAAGAGATAATTTTCTTCTTCCTTGATAATTTGTATGCCTTTTATTTCATTTTCTTTCTTATTTTCTCTGACTAGAACCTCTGGCATAATGTTTATTAAAAGTAGGACAGGACAACTTTGTCATGGTTCTGATCTTAGGAAGAGAACATTTTGTCTTTCATATGATTTTAGTTGTGGGTTTGTTGTAGATGCCCTTAATTAGGTTACGACTGTTCCCTTTATTCCTAAACAGTCAATGGATTGTTTTTCATTTTTTGCTTTGTGCTGTATTTCATAATGACAAAGTGCTAGATTTTGTCAAATGCTTTTTGTGTCTATTGTGATGCGTCATGTAGCTTTTGATTTTTATCCTATTAATATGATGTATTACATTTGATTGATTTTTGTATAATCAACCAAACTTGCATTTCTTGGATAAATCTATATGTTGGTTTGCCAGTGTCATATACATTTAATCATTTAATAAGTTCCTGTTCTTCAGACCAGCATAATATTCTTGAGATTCATCCACGCTCTTTCATTTGTTTTTATTGCTAATAGTGTTCTGTGATATGGGTAGAACATGATATTTTTCACCCATTACCTGTTAATGGCTATTTGGTTTGCTTTTAAGTTTTGACTAGAATTAATGAAACTGCTATAAATATTTGTGTACAAGTCTCTGTGTAAATATTCATCTTCAGTTACCTTGGATAAATACTTAGGAGTGCAATTTCTGGTCATATGGTATATGGAAGTTTACCTACAAGAAACTGATAAATTTTATTCCAATGTAGTCAATACCATTTTAAATCTTCACCAGCAGTATATGAAAGTTCAGTTGTTCTACAACGTTGCCAACACTTTTTATTATCAGTCCTTTTTTTAGCATTCTTAATGGATGTATACCATGTTGAAAACCTTTCCATGTGTTTATTACCCATGTCACTCACATATCTTCTTTTCCAAAGTGTTCAAGTTGTATTTCCTCTTTTGTTTATTTTTTTCTTTGGATTCAAGTCATTTTTCACATACATGTGCAATAAATATTTTTCCTATTCTGCCCCTGATGCAGATTCATTTTGCCAATGTCTTCATAAACCAAATGCTTTAATTATTATAAAGTTCAATTAATTAATATATTTAAAGTTTATGATTTTTACATTCTGCTTAAGAAACTTTTGCCTATTCTATGTCTCCAAATTTTTATTCTATGTTTTGTTCTAGAAATTTTATAATGTTGGCATTAACATCTAGGTCTATTATCTATGCATTACATCTATTACATCTATTATCTAGCGTTTACATCTAGGTCTATAATTTTGGTATGCCATCTAGGAGATGATGGTACCAGGAGATGATGGTACACGTTTGTTTTCTTACATATGGAATCTGCTGTTCTAGCATCCCTTGCTTAAAACACATTATTTGTTGAAAATCAATTGACCATGTATACAAGTGTAATTTCTTAGATTTACTATTCTGTTGCAGAAAAATTAGCTGAATATATCCCAAATATCTTGAAAAACATTTCTTACACCAATTATATCTTCTGCTATCTCTATTTTACTGTTGAGCTCACGTAGTAAACTTATAGTTTTATCAAGAGTTTACATTGTCTCTTTGTTTTGTTTTCATTCTTCTATTGATACTTGCTTTCTGTTTACTATATATTTTATATTTACATATCTGCTGCTCTTTATTAATTTCTTTAAATCTGAGGTGCCACATGTTATCATTTCTCTTGAGCATGAAAAAAAAAAATATCAGGACCTTTAAGAGTCCATTTCCACTCACTCCCTCATCCCTAGTACCTGTTGTTATATGTATTATATCTATATATATTATAAACCCCAGAATATAATGTTATAATTTTGGCTTTAAATAACCATAGACTTTTAAAGAAATTAAGAGGAAAGAATCAGCGAAATTGAAGACAGATTATTAGAAACTGCAAATGCAAGATGCTCAACAAACTCTAAACATGGTGAACGCAAAGAAAACTCTCCTGGCTATACCATAGTCAAATTGTAGTTTTCTTGCTTCTAATTTTCCTCGCTTTAATTTTCAGCTGCTCTACCAACCTTTTAGGCTTTCCGTCTCATACCTCAGAAAACAACACTCCATCTTTCTGATCTACAAAGGGTTGAGAATGGACTCAGTTTAAAAAATAGCAAACATAGGTCTTACCCGAACTTTAGCCAAATCTTTTAGGTGTAGATTCTTCTCTGATCTCTGGCTGCATTTTTTCCAGTCCCCCTAGGATCTCCCTTGCATGTGAAGTCTAGCTATCAACCTGGTATTTGAGCAACTTAGAGCCAAAATTTGGGGGGGTTACTGGTGAAATCTGTGACTGTCAGGTTATCAACACCTGTTATTCTAGGTATAAGTACTATTCCCTGGAGCCTTGAGCTAGTAAGCTGCAATTTCCTGTTGCCCTTGGGTGTTTGGGAGTACCCTCTGTCAAAAAAGTGTAACTCTTATCTTTTTGGCTACAGTTTTTTTTAAAGTAAATTCCATTGGCTTCCATTTTTGCAATGTCTTCTGGGAATTTAATTATTTTTATATTTGTCCAGTTTGTAAACTTCATATAGGTTCATATAAGTTATTAAGTATAACTCCAGGTAGTCATCGAGTTTTCATGTTATCTGGTTGACCATTACCAATATACTGGTGTCTGGTTAAACATTACTTGACCAAGTAATCTTTCCATGACTTCTTTTATGTGCTTCAAAAAATCTGTACCCCCTTTTTAAGCGTATCTCCCTTATAGCTACTTCAACATATATTGTTTTCATGAGGATATAAGCACCAAAGAATAAGCATTAAGTGTGTCTCATGTAACACTGTATGGCCAGCACACAGCACAGTGCTTAGAAAATAATGGGTGCTTAATGCACATTGACTGAGTGAAAAAAATAAAATCTTTGGTGAACTATTTATAAAACTCAAAACTAAAATGATCTCTAGTCGCAATGAAGCAATTCCAACAAACATCAATGGTATAAAAACTTCTGACCTTAAGTCGCACTGGAAATTAAACACACAAACAAAATCCCACAAGAATAAAGACTAAATGAACTGGCTAAATACAGTCAGGATTTTTTCTTTTTTAACTTTGAAAAAAAAAAAACCACAGAAGTTGAGACATACTTAGGAATTTGCACTTAGGAATAAGTAAAGGATGGAAATAAGAAGATAAAATAAAATGTGGGAGAGACAAACATTTAATAAGAACATACTTCTTGTGCTTTAACAAAAACAGGTCACATTCATACCAGTAAAATTTGGAAATGTTTTCTGGACAGCTATGGAAAATGATCACAAGAATTCAGTTATCAATGTTCTTATAATGGTGGGGTAAGTGCGGAGGGCTAAAGTGCTACTTGCTTATGATGAAAACAATAAAACCAGAGGAAAACATAATCAGAACTAGTAGCTACACAAACTAAAATTATATGATGATTCTGCGATTCTATCTTTAGATATAGATATAGATATAGATATAGATATAGGTATAGGTATAGATATACATATACATATACATATACATATACATATACATATGCATATACAGATATAATTTATATGCAGCAGCAATCTTGGTGTTCCTTACAAGAATAAGTCAAGGCCCAAAGCAGGAGGCATCACAATCCCAGACTTTAGCCTCTACTACAAAGCTGTAATCATCAAGACAGCATGGTATTGGCACAAAAACAGACACATAGACCAATGGAATAGAATAGACTCCAGAATTGGACCCACAAAAGTATAGCCAACTAATCTTTAACAAAGCAGGAAAGAATGTCCAATGGAAAAAAGACAGTCTAACAAATGGTGCTGGGAGAACTGGACAGCAACATGCAGAAGAATGAAACTAGACTACTTTCTTACACCATTCACAAAAATAAACTCAAAATGGATAAAGGACCTGAATGTGAGACAGGAAACCATCAAAACCCTAGAGGAGAAAGCAGGCAAAAACCTCTCTGACCTCAGCCGCAGCAATTTCTTACTTGACACATCCCCAAAGGCAAGGGAATTAAAAGCAAAACTATTTAATTGGGACCTCATCAAGATAAAAAGCTTCTGCACTGCAGAGGAAACAATCAACAAAACTAAAAGGCAACTGACAGAATGGGAAAAGATATTTGCAAATGATATATAGGACAAAGGGCTAGTATCTAAAATCTATAAAGAACTCACCAAACTCCACACCCAAAAAAAACAAATAATCCAGTGAAGAAGTGGGCAGAAAACATGAATAGACACTTCTCTAAAGAAGACATCCAGATGGCCAACAGGCACATGAAAAGATGCTCAACATCACTCCTCATCAGGGAAATACAAATCCAAACCACACTGAAATACCACCTCATGCCAGTCAGAGTGGCTAAAATGAACAAATCAGGAGACTACAGATGTTGGCGAGAATGTGGAGAAACGGGAACCCTCTTGCACTGTTGGTGGGAATGCAAATTGGTGCAGCCACTCTGGAAAACAGTGTGGAGTTTCCTCAAAAAATTAAAAATAGATCTACCCTATGACCCAGCAATAGAACTGCTAGGAATCTACCCAAGGGATACAGGAGTGCTGATGCATAGGGGCACTTGTACCCCAACGTTTGTAGCAGCACTCTCAACAATAGTCAAATTATGGAAAGAGCCTAAATGTCCATCAACTGATAAATGGATAAAGAAACTGTGGTTTATATACATAATGGAATACTCCATGGCAATGAGAAAGAATGAAATATGGCCTTTCGTAGCAATGTGGATGGAGTGTTATGCTAAGTGAAATAAGCCATACAGAGAAAGACAGATACCATATGTTTTCACTCTTATGTGGATCCTGAGAAACTTAACAGAAGACCATGGGGGAGGGGAAGAGGAAAAAAAAGTTAGGGAGGGAGCCAAACCATAAGAGACTCTTAAGAACTGAGAATAAACTGAGGGTTGATGGGGGGGTGGGAGGGAGGGGAAAGTGGGTGATGGGCATTGAGGAGGGCACCTGTTGGGATGAGCACTGGGTGTTGTATGGAAACCGATTTGACAATAAATTTCATATTAAAAAAAAAAAAAAAGAATAGGTCAAGGCATTTTGGTCTGGGTTAACTCTATCCTTTTGATACTCTGATAATGGAGAAAGATATGTCTGTCAACTCTCCCTTCACTGAATAAAAGAAAAAATCTGAAATCACTTCTCTGCGCTTTTGCCACATTGGATAATCTGATACTAAATGAAAAGCTGTACAGTATAATAGAGGGGGCAATATGAAAGGAAATGAGAAGATCTGTCCTTAATGAACTGTGTGACCTGGACTGTTTCACTAAACTGTAAGACATCAGTGCTCTCGTTAGCTGAGCAAGGAGACTCAACAAGAGGGCGTCTAAGATATATTCTACTTAAAAAAAAAATAATTTAATAATTTGTCGTTCAAATAATTTTCCACTTCAAGATCGCTCTGTGGTCAGGATGTAAGGCTTTACTGAAAAGATAAGTATTGGGATTAATTTTACAAATTATCAGATGGTAAATAGTAGCTTGCAGTCCTTATGTAGGATGATTTCATTGCATTGCATTTATTCATTAATTCGATAAATACTTACTAAGTGTTTGTTATGTTCCTAGCTGCTATATTAGGTTATGGATATAAAATGGTAACCAACACACTTCAAGGCCTCAAGTAAGTTATAAAGAAATAAGGGAGACAGGACAACAGAAAAATTCTGAACCACGTGAGAAGTGCTATGATTTGAATAGACGCAAAGTATTCTGAAAGCACACCAAAATTACTTCACCTGGTTTTCAGGAAGTTAGGGAAAGCATTTCAAGGAAAATGATATTTTCTATATGAAATTGTGCTATGTAATACATAGATTTATAGATGCCACTGAACAACCCCTAGTTTCAAAGTGATTGCAGTTTTGAACAGAAAGTAAAATGAAGGTAAATAAGGTATTGGATAGAAAGTATAAAGCAACAAAAAAGTTACTTATACAAATTTTCATCATTTTAAAAGAAGCAGAGGGGCATCTGAGTGACTCAGTCGGTTAAGCATCTGACTCTCGGTTTTGGTTCAGGTCACCATCTTGCGGTTTTGTGAGTTCAAGCCCCACCTCAGGCTCTGTGCTGACAGTGCAGAGCATGCTTGGGATTCTCTCTTCCTGTCTCTGTATCTCTCAAAATAAATAAACTTAAAATTTTTTTTAAAAATAAAAGAAGCAGAAATTTCCTCCAATTAAAGAAGTGAAGGACATCTTCAAGAAAATTGTGACATGTCCACTGGTATTAAAAAGACAAGGGGAAGCATTCCAGAAAGAAGAGATTTATTAAGCCAAATTTCCAGAACCAAGGAGTGGCCAACAATGTCACTTATCAAATCCTACGGAAGTAGGAAATAGGATTACCAAGGCTTACAAATATGGGGGGTTCAAGTGTATCTTTTAAATAACAGATACATTTATATTCAGAGATAAATGGTATCACCAAAGGCTTTCTCACTCTCTTCTCTTGACTCTCATTTTCTCTGATCTTCTATGCATGGTGACCTGATTCTTTTTTTTTCCTATAAGCACCCCTAAGCTAACATCTTTAAGCCTTAGCAATGCAGCTACAAAATCATTTCTCTTTGTCTTTTACCATTCATATATAAAATATACTGAAGGCTTCTACCATTTCTTTGTTCATTACATAAACTAATCAACATGAAGTATAAAATGGGTTACAATGCTTGGCCAGGCATGTCTGTAACCTTGTGGCCAGAGAGCAGACAATGTGCTGTGACTGATGGTCCCTTTGTTTATTTATTTTTTTAATTTAAATTTTAGTTAGCATACAGTGCAATATTGGTTTCAGGAGTAGAATTCAGTGATTCATCACTTACATACAACATCCAGTGCTCATCACTACAAGTCTCCTCCTTAGTACCCATCACCCATCTAGCCTGATGGTCCCTTTAAAACTGGGAAGGAGTGAGGAAAAGTAGTTCTCATATGGGTTAGTGATTCTGGGAGACGAAAAGGTTATCCACTACTGTTACTGCCCTGAGGAGCTGAGAAAAAAAAAATGGGTAAAAACCCTTATTTTCCCCCTTGCTACATGTGAAAGTACATACTGTCATGTCACTGCTTGATAAATATTTACTGGTTTTAAAAGAAACACACTAATGGTTTCCCTAAGTGTCCGGTATTCAATAACATTTCAGTACGCGACTCCACCAAAACAAAATATTTAGGAATTATATTCCAAAACATATATCCCTCGCCCCTTCAGCAAATACACACACACACACATTCCAGAAGTAAAACAATTCTGATTTAAATTCCATAAATAACATGCGAGGTGATGCTGAAAAATCCTAAATATTGGTAAGAAAATTATTAGCACTTTTGAATGAGGACCACTAAAAATACTTAAGAACTTGATTCAAAATTTTTTAAAAGACTTTTCACAAAGTAAAACGAAACTCTTAATTTTCTTAAATACAGCAATGTGTCTACCAAGGAAAGTAGAGTCAATCCACAGTAGTTTATCATAGGATATTTGTCAGCAACCACAGTTATTTGGAAAAGGGAAAGGAAACAAAGTCCTTCAAGAAATTAAACTAGGTATCTTTGGTACTCATGTTCTTGGGTAATTGGAAGGCCTCACTCCGAGTTTTATGTCTTTAGATTAGCGTCCCTTGTGACAAACTTAACTTAGTCAGCTGTATGGATTCGTTCCAATAATAGATTAGCCAAAAATGAGAAAGCAGAGAACTCTGAAGTGGCAGCATAATGATAGCCAGGAGGAAGGACAAAAGACAACCCAACAATGACTGTAGAGACAAATGAGAATTGAAAAAAGCCAAATAGTATGAGGGCAAGAGGATGGCACCCAAACAGGGGCTAAGAGATGCCCTGTAAGTCACAATATTTGTCTGTGTAGAAGACACAGTCTCTGTTATTTAACTGTTCATTATTTAACCTCTATTGGTTTCCCCCAATAGAGGTCAAAATTAAAGAGCTTCTCATCAGATATTCTACTCCCAGTTATTTAATGGAGAGAAATGAAAACATCTGTCCACACCAAAGACTCACACGTGAATGTTATAGTAGCTTGATTCCCAATAGCCTCAAATTAGAAAAACCTAAATGTCCATTGAGGCATGTAGGGTAAACAAAATATATCAGTACAAGAAGAAACTACTCATCAGTTGAAAGGAGCAACTACTGATAGACCCCAAAATTTGGACAAATCTCAGAATCATTCTACTGAACAAAAGGAATCAGACACAAATGAATATATATAGTGTGATATCTTAACATAAAAATCCAGAAAATGCAAGCTAATCCAGGGTGACAAAAGGGGCACCTGGGTGAGTCAGTCGGTTAAGCCACCAACTCTTGATTTCAGCTCAGGTCATGATCTCACAGTTTGCGGGACTGAGCCCCGAGTCAGACTCTGCACTGACATTGAAGACCCTGCTTTGAATTCTCTCTTCCTCTACCTCTCTGCCTCTCTCTCTCTCCATCTCTCTCTCAAAATAAATAAATAAACTTTTAAAAAAAGTACAATAATTACTTGGGAAAAGAAAGAGAGGGAACAAGTACTGGAAAGTGTTCAAGGAATCTTCCAGGGGTGATGCAAATATTCTGTATTGATGCCGCATGGTTTACAGGTGTATACATCAGCCAAAAATTTATCTAATTGTATAGTTTAAATAGATCTTGGTTATTCTTCATAAATCCACCTCAATAAAATCAATAAAAAAAAAACAAGGTTTGCCGAAAATTTGTGAACTTTAAAAACTTTTAAAGCAGAGCACTGTTTAATGCCTAGTTACTACAAATATTAAGTAGGTTTTTCTTTTCCTGAACAGTATTTGAGAGGATTCTTTTAATTTAACATTTTAAAGGCCAAAAGAGTAATTATTTTTAAAAATCTAAAGAGGAAAAACTAACAAGTATTGGTCACTTATTACATATAAACATTTTACTTATGTTGTATCATATATTTCAATGTAATAGATGGAATTAAATCCACATTGTAAATGAAAAAAACGCAAGGCTCAGAAAGT
The DNA here is from genome assembly GCF_023721935.1 of Panthera uncia. Taxonomy (NCBI): domain Eukaryota; kingdom Metazoa; phylum Chordata; class Mammalia; order Carnivora; family Felidae; genus Panthera; species Panthera uncia. Next base: position 68,953,518 of record NC_064808.1, read on the forward strand.
TTATTGAATTTCCTCTGGGTCTCAGATCATTTAGACCATTGCCTCATATTCCTTTATGATTTGTTTATTTAACGTACTAAAGTACATATTACAGTCGGTAAAATGTACCCATTTTAAGTGAGCATTCCAGTAAGAGTTAATCAATGTAAGTACTCATGCAATCACTATCACAAGCAATGTAGAAAATAGTTTCATCACACCAAATATTTCTTTAATGCCGTTCTCAGTTAACTGCTGCAATCAACCCTAATCAACCATTAACCTGCTTTCTCTCATGATAGAATAGTTTGCAGTTTCTTACATGCAAATTTTTATATTTCTATGTTGAATACAAATTTTTTATTCAAAAAGAATATGAATAGAATTGTATTCTTTTGTGTTTGACTTCTATAATTCAGGGTAATAATTTCATGATGATTACATATTGCCATGTCTATAAGTAATTTGTCCTTTTACATTATTGAAGAGTATGACATCATAAAGATATACTGCATTTTTAATCTAGTCACCTGTTGGTTGGTATTTAGATTGGCTCCTGTTCCCAGTTTAGTACTATTACCAATAAAATTCTTATGAACATTTGAGTATAAATCCCTTTGCGCACATATCTTTTTATCCTCTTGGTTAAATGCCTAGCTGTGCAATAGCTGGGTAATATTATAGATGTATGTTTAACTTGAGAGGAAATTGCCAAATGTTTCCCAAAATGGTTATATTATTTTACACTTGCACCAGCAGTAAATAAGAGTCTCATACCCTGCAAATATTTGGTATTGTCATTAAAAAAACAACAGCAAAATGTAGCCATCCTAACGAATGTCATTTTGGTCCTGATTTACATTTCTCTGAAGTTGAGTACTTTTTTTTAATGTTTATTTTATTTTTTGAGAGGGGGTAGAGGCACAGAAAAATCTGAAGTAGGCTCTGCACTGACAAAAGAGACCCCACAGGAGCTCAGACCTTCAAAAGGAGCCATGAGATCATGACCTAAGCCAAAGTCAGGCACTTAACCAACTGAACCACCCAATGCCCATCTAGCACCATTTTTTAAAAATACTTTCCTCATTCAATTATATTGGCATCTTTGTCCAAAATTTACGATATATGTGTGAGTCTATTTTGGATACTCTGTTATTTTCCACTGATCTTTATACTGATATCACAGTGTCTTGACTAATGTAACTTTATAATGAGTCTTTAAGTCAAGTTGTGTAAGTTTGCATTTTTCTTTTTAAAATTGCTGTGACTAATGTGGGTCCTTTGAATTGCCATATAAATTTTAGACTCTGCTTGTCGATTTCACTGCAAAATAAGCTTGCTATAATTTTGACCGTGATCTAATTGAATCATTAGATTGATTTGGGGAAAATTCATATTTTAACAAGGCTTCAGCCTTCCACTTAGCAAATGTCTTTCCATTTCTTCCATATCTTTCCTCAGGTTGTATTAAATTTCTTTCAGGAATGTTTTATAGTACTCATTGCATAGGTCTTGCACATGTCAAATTTATCCCTAAGTATTTCATGTTTTTGATGCTTTTGAAAACAAATTTTATTTTTTCTTTTGTGTTACAACTTTCTGTTATTTTATAGAAATGCTATTGATTTTTATATACTGGCCTTTTATCCTGACCTTTCTAGATTAGCTTATTAGTTTTAGTTATTTTTTGCAATGCCTTAGAATTCTACATAGATGATCATGCCATCTACAAATTAAACAGTTTAGTTTCTCAGCCATTTGATGTGCCTTTTGGGTTTTGATTTTTGGCCTTATTCTACTGGTTACTTTTTATATATTGTTTGATTCAATTTGATAATATTTTTTTAAGGATTCCTACGCTTTAAAAATATGCAACATTAAGTTATATTCACACTCATTTGAAACAACTTATTACATTCTCCCTTGTGATGTAGATGTGGTGTCTAACAGGTGTTTTCAGATGTGACTAACGCAATATTGAGTTGAGGATTCATTTTGTTTGAGTTTATAGCTAAATACTTTTATAGTTCACTTTCATTTATAGTTTCCTTATTGCAGGCTCTCCTGATGTAGGGATACTCCTCTGTGCCAATGGACCCAACTTTGTGACCTGGCTGAAAGGTCTATTATGACATGATCTTCTTCTGACTTTGGTAGAAATTTGCATAGTGGAGGAGAAAAGGTTTGAAATGCATGGAGCCAGAAACTTGTATGTAAAAAAATCTTTCCAGCAGCGCCTGGGTGGCTCAGTCAGTTAAGCGTCCGACTCTCAATTTCAACTCAGGTCATGACCTCACAGTTTTGTGAGTCCAAGCAAGCATTGGACTCTGCCCTGGCAGTGCAGAAACTGCTTGGGACTCTCTCTCTCCCTCTCTCTCTACCCCTCCCCCACTTGCACTATCTCTGTGTCTCTCAAAAGAAATAAACTTAAAAATAAATCTTTCCAAATAGAAATATTTGGCACACAATATATTTCTTCTCTAAAAACTTGCTGCAGCAAACTAAGTACTTAGGCCTTCCTGATGCCCCCAGAGCTCATCAAAGTGTTTTGAGAAAGAAAATTTCCTTCTTAAGGAGATCTCTAGAGTGATATTTAAAGGCAATAAATATTTTTTACACCTTTTTATGTTTGTATGAGAGTGTGAGAAGTAGGGCTTACAAAGTGATGAACTATACATAGTGATTAAGAACACAGAGTTTTGAATCATATAAACCTTAGTTGGGATCAATCTTATGTTGCTACTTCTTAATTATGTGACATTGAGCATGCCCACATGAAATTTCATCACCTTCTTAATAAATTGGACATAAAAATACCAATCTTTCAAGTTTATATACATATATATGTGTGTATATATATATATATATATATATATATATATATATATAAAATACATAGGTTAATATATAATACTTATTATATATAAACTTGAGAGATTGATATTTTGTCTCCATGGTATTGATATCCTATTGAAAAAAATATATATGGCATTTATTACTGTGCTTTGAATTATGATGGTTATTGTTATGTGACAGGGCCAAGATATTAAACTATAATTAACACAATCCCCTTCTCCTTCCTTTTCTATAAAGCATAGTTTCTGATAAAGATAACTTATGCTTTGTGAGCTGGTAGAAGGTGAGGATACAGAATGAGGAAGCCAAATCCCAGAAAGTGTAGACTCAGAGAAAGAGTAAAAAAAAAAAAAAAAAAAAAAAAAAAAAAAAAAAGAGTAAGAAATGTGTGCAACTGTAAGGAGGCTGACTTTTGGAGGATAATAATGGACAAGTAGGACTCTTAGAAAGTTTTCAGTTTGATGTGTCATCGAATCCCATTCTCATTGTCTTCAAAAGACCCCCATTAAATGTTTATACTCCTCTTGAAGCTTTTTTTTGGGGGGGAGGGGCAGAATTGTGTTTATTTTTAATGTGACTCTTGATGAGCCTGACTTTAAGGCAGGGACTGGAAAGTATAAATGTATTTAATTTGCAGCCATAATCAATTTCAGTAAAACAGAAGTGTCAGTGCAAGGCCAAAGGAAAGAAAGCATTGGGGAAATCAGGGAAAAGTAGGCTGAACACATGGACCTTCAGCATATCAAATGAGCAATAATATTAAAAAATATATTTAAACAGGTAAAACCCTGGGAACAGATCCTAGACAGTCCTGAAGCCAAGGGTTATTTGTTAAAAAGCCACAAATATGATGTTTGGATACTTCAGTTCATTTTAATTCCAGGGTGTCTCCTGAGATGTTTAGAAACTGAAGATTCTTGAAGAAGCTATCAAAAGAACAGAAGACAAAAATGCTAACCACCAATCACTTAAAAAAAGATAAACTGTGACCAGAGGGAATTTACAAACTCCAAAATCCTGTCTCCAGACAGTTTAATGCTTTCATTTTTTTCAGTGACACACTGGAAAGCTTTCACTGCTAAATCTATCCAAGACTGGAAAATAAATCAAGAGTTGTTTACCAAATTAGACACAATGTGCAAGGCCTGGATGTGATGAAGAAACCCGTGTGGAGAATAATCCTAGCACATTGGTTCCCATTTCACCGGATTTTGAAGCTATTATAAAACCTATATGTTTTTTGGAGGGTGCAGCACATTTCATATGGATAGAATATACAAAAGAAATGAAAATGTAGGAAGAATTAATAATGGCAAATATCAGCTTTTCACGCTCACTGTGTGTTATTTATTTTACATACTCTGTTGTCAAGCATCGCAGTAATTATGAAGATTAAGAATTATAATGTCAATATTACATATAAAAAGAAGCCTGAGTTTAGCTCTATTAATAGAGCTAAAATGATCTATGCAAGTTTACAGGCATTGATGAGACAGATCTGCTTGGCTCCAAATCTCATGTTCTTCTCAACTACTGCCTACAGGGATGGTCAATGTACTGGACTCTTTTCAGAGTTGTCTAACTCACAGCAACCCCCTAATTGCCTTCCCCTTGCAACGCATACATTCTTACTTGGTCTATACTGGTTCTTCTCGAAGTCTGCTTTTTTAGACGATGATTCATTTCACCATTTCATGCACACTAATGCCCTCCTTCTGGCCGGGTTTTACTGGTCCAGAGGTAGGCATCTGATACAAGCTGAGGTAATTATAGTCTTTCTCTGGCTTTTTAAAATGAATGACAAGTAAGTAGCATTAAGAGCAACATGTATGGCTTTGTAAACTGGGGAGCAGAGGACACCAAATTGTAGAGAAAGAGGAGAAGCATATGTACAGAGAAAAATAGAGGGGAGAAAGGGCCATTTCTGCCTGCGCTCTTAATAGTTTCTATTCTCAGAACTCAATTCCAGTTCTTCCTGTGGCCCAGTCACACTCTTCCTTTTGAGTTCCATGATGTTCCTTCCCTTGTTCCATTATGATTTGTTGTCCTGTTTTGCTTCAGTTAGTTCCAGCTGGCTTTCCCTCCTTGGAACCCAAGAGTTCTAACACCAAATAAGCCAGAGTTGATTTTCATCAGAAGGATAAACAGGCAAGATTTCACTGGCCTCAAAGATCAAGTTGACCCTGGTGGCTATGTCCTTCTTACAAAGATCTGGGTAGATCTCTCTCTGTATTTCTCTCTGTGAGGCCCCTAAGGCCACACATTTGGCTTCACCCTCTTGCTGAGCAACAAATCTCTTTTTGGAAACAGGGATTTTAAAACACCTAAACCAGTCATGTAAATGAGTACCATTAAGACCCACACTTTGGGTCAAACAGACCTGAACTTTAATTAAATCCCAGATGTTAGTTTCCTGAGTGATCTTGGTAAAATCACTTAGTCTCACTAAATCTCAGATTTTTTTTAAAAAAGGAGATAATAATATGTATCTCAAATTATGGTTGTATGTGTTAGAAACAAACTGTGTGAAGTGCTTAACACAATGTGTGGCATATAGTAGGCACTCAATAAATGCTATTTTTAAATTGTCACAATTCTGACCTTATTATCCTATCACTAATAAGTAACATTGCCATGTATGTAAATTCCCTACATTGGTTTTCTATATAATCTTCCTTTATAACAGACTCTTCCCTCCTTTCTTTCCTTTTTTTCCTTTCTTCCTTCCTTTCTCCTGCCTCAAACATTCTTTGACTACCTGAAGCACAAACTAAAGACATTGTTGCGGCCTCCAAGGGTTTACAGTCTGGTGGAAGAAAGGTCATGGCCACACAACAGCACAGGCTGCGTGTAGCAATACAGGACACAACATGCGAACATCAAACTCAGACTGGGGGTCCAGAAAAAATTACCTGGTGCCCCAGTTCCCTGAGTCACTGTTTAGAAAAAATCTTCCCAGGAGAGTTGTTATATCTGCTTTCAGCCTCACTATGAGTGAGAAATAAAATTCTTTTCTGTTCAGTGATTAAGATTTGGGGGTTCTTTGTCATAACAACTAACGTTAATTGTATTAACTAACTTAGTTCCCAAGAACCTGAACCCTATCTCTGAACACGAGGCCCCAGGCTATGGATACTTTGCGGGTAGACTAGACTCAAGAATCACATTCCTACACTTTGTTGCTGCAAAGGTTGTTGATTCCACACAGCTTGTCTTACTTCCTTCCGTTTTACCCATCCCAGTTTGCTTTTAATCACCACTAACCACACCCTTCCCCCAACACAAGCCCATGGTGATATCTGATGGTATCATCTGACACTCTTCACAGTGTCAGTCTTGTCTCTAGCTGCTTAACTATGCTGAGCTGATGGGGAGAACAAAGTCTCTATTGCAGAAAGGGCAGCTTTAACTCCACATTCCCACATACTCCAGGTCTCCATTTCTCTCTTTAACCTTCTCCTAATTCTGCAAGGATGTAAGTCATCCTTACTCTCAGTGACACTTTGTGAGTAGGTTTAACAGGAAGAATGGCTTTTGTTTGGGGCAAGCACAGACCTTATTTTTCTGATTTAGTGTTTCCTAATTCCTCTCTACTTTCACTGGCACAATCTACAGTCTTGATCCTTCCTCTACTCTCCCCATCATCCCTCTTTACCTTCCCTCCTTTACCCACATGCCATCTCTACACCACACACACCATTGTCCATGAGCTTCCTCCTCATGGTAGAACTTTGCTGTGTCCTATATCCCATCCCATAGGACTTGGTTCAGGTTTCTCCGTCAGCCTTTTTTTCAGTCTTTTCCCTGGGGCTAGATCCAGTTCTGAGTTAGGTCCTGTTAGAAAAGGGAATCAGGTTCCAATGGCCTCAGAATTCTCCCAGATTCTGCTCTTCTGAATATTTTGTTTGCATTAAGTAGGCTCCACACCCAAAGTGTGGCCTGAACACACAACCTTGAGATTAAGAGGCACATGCTCTATCAACTGAGCCAACCACGCATCCTTATTTTTACCCATTTGATAGGGTGCCCAGGAATCCTCCCTGAAAGCACACTTGAACTAGATGAACATTTGGGACATGGTGCTTTGACAAGGTTGGCTGTCCTTACTGGATTTTTTTTATACTATGCTTCCATCATTTTGGCTTTACCATCTAGTTTCAGCATACCTTGCACATAGGGTTGTTTACATTATGACTGCCTCTGCACAGGAGTAGATGATAACTATCAATTCTGACACAGAAGCTAAGTAAGATCTTGGATTTTAACTCCTTCCTAACTTGAATGCTTTGAATTTGGAGTCTAATTTTATAAAACTGAAAGGTGACTTAAAATAAAGCTTCTTTACACGGGCTTGATCTACCTTTACAATCTTAAAATTTTATTTTTATTCTTGCCACATTTTTTCTGTATCAAAGTAATATAAACACACTTCAGGGAAGAAGCAAATAAATATTCAATCTCAGCACTCTGCAAGAAATATTAGCATTTTTCTACTGTTTTCTTTTTCCACTTATTTTTTATGAATACACAGATGTTACAAACAGAATTACGATCATAGTTGGTATTTTTCTGAAATTTTGTTGTTACTTATTATCCTACCCCATTTGGAATTTTCGTTATTTGACTATTCGCTCTTTAACCACCTTTTGCTTACATGCTTGAGTCAAGAGATACATAAGTGACTTTTCCTGAGTGACTTTTCTTACTGATTTCAGTGGCATCTAAATGTCCAGTAGGCAACATTAGTTTATCACTAAAGCTGTGAGAGATAATATTTCTACCTCCCTCAAAAAAATGACCTGAATAACAATGAACTAACTGCCAGATGCAATAGCACAGACCTTTATCAGATGCTCCATGGAATTTATCATCACGATCAGTCTTTCCTCCTTTCTTTTCTTCTTTTTTCTTCTCTCCCATCTTCCAGCAGTAGGTACTGTGCCAAAATATCTGAGGATACAGAGACGAATAAGATAGAATTTACACAAAGTTTTAACTAAATAGAATATTTAAAGAGAATCTAAATTCACAATTTTCAACAAAAGTTTTTGAGAAACTAGATGACAACCATAAAAATTTAATTATAGCTATACTCCATCATAATACATCACAAATGAATTTCGTTTCCAAAGACACCATTGAAAAACCAGCATAACAAAGAAGATCAGAATTATTCCAGCTATGGAGGAAGACAACGATTTCCAAAGACAGAGAACCTAAGTGAGAAAGAACAGCCCAGTCTCTCAGTTCACAGACCTGAACTTCCTCTTCCGGAAAACTTTACCAAACCCTGTCTTCACGCTGCTCTTGGGTTTTTTCCTAGGCATCTTACTCTCCCATTGGATCACCTTCGACAGAACCCTGTCACCTCATTCACTAAAGCGCAGTGTTCTCAGCAGTCTTTCTTGATCTGGTCCTTCTCTACCAGGGCAGTTTCTCTCTCTCTTGCCTCCTTTGCCACTCCCACTCAGATCTAAAGATCTAGGGTTAGGAGGTTGCTGCAAGGATTAAATTGATTTAGACATTCTAACACTTCAAGTAGTAGCTGGCACATCAAAAGCAATGCAATAAATGTTACTGTAAACCCTCTTCACACTACTCCTAGTTTCTCTTAGCACTATTACTACCACTACCACTGCTTTCACAACTGCCACTGCTTTTCCTCCTCCTCATTATCAGGATTCTGACCAATGATGGTTATGATTGTGATTTGCCAGATCCTATGGCTAACATAGGATGAGTGTCACCATCCCCATCTTTCACCCAAGGAAATGAGACTGGGAGAGTTTGAGTCATTCGTCGAAGATTTAAAAGTTATGAAACCAGAACTCGCATCCAGACCGTCTGACTTAAAACCTTGCTTCCTCTTTCATACCCTAATCACTTCCAATTAGAAGATTGCATTTTGTGAATCTTCATTTTGTAAACAATGAACTTGGAGAACTTAGAGAAGCACATCTGAACTACATAAGCGGGATTATGCCCATTTCTGAAATTAACAATCAGAAAGTAAACTGAACTGGTGTCAAGTATTCGACTAAAACTCAAAAAAGCAAGGCGTATCCAGAGCCAACATGAGCAGCTTGGCCTCTCATATTCTGAATTTTTGCCATTGTTTAAAAATATAAAAACAGAATGTAACATGTTGGAAGTAAAATGTCAGCCAATGTCCTTAGTCAAAACTGGGAATTACTTTATTTTCATAATGTTCTAAAGATGTTAGGCAAACATTGTGACCTAATTAATATATTATTTGATTTTTTCATATTGGGCATCAAAATGTATAATAAGATATTTTCATTTAGAAGGCATACTCATATCAAAATATCCCTGAATTGTTATTATGCAATGCTTATAAACACTCTTACATATATTCTGTATAAGGAATTATACTAAAAGCATGCATATTTCCTTTTTTTCTCTTTCAGTTTACCATAAGCAAATTTAATTTTGAATTGTAAGCATAGATTCCCCTCGAGACCAAACTGCCTATTTTTAGATCCAGTATTGTTACTTATGGATGTCTACGTATGCCATCATGGTTGAGAAAAAAAAATCTATCACACATAACATTTTTTCTATTCTAAGACCCATTTTTATCCTGGAAGTTGAGTTTGTATCCAAGCACATATGACATAGAGAAGGCCAGTTGCACATATGATTTTCATCCCTAGCTCTGACCCAAATCTCTATTCTGTCTTCATCCTATAGTAGGTTTCCTGGACCAACTATTTAACATATATTTTAACACTCCCTCCTAAATGGAAAAGCAATATGTACTTCTGTCAGAAGTTTTGAGAAGGGAGAGAGAATGGAAAAATGACAGAATTATAAACATGCTAATATCTTCATCTTATACAATAGGAAGTTGAGAAATACTGCCTAAAATTGATAGAAAAATAAAGATAAGATTTAATAATATACTAGCAAACTGAATTTAACAGCACATTAAAAGGATCATATACTGTGACTATTAATTGGAGTTCTTCAGAGAAAGAAACCAATAGGATATATATCTGTATGAGAGGCAATTATAGCAAATGGCACATATAGACACCAAGGAGTCCCAGAATCTTCCATTTGCAAGCTGCAGAATCAGAAAAGTTGGTAAAGTAATTCAGTCCAACTCCAAAAGCCTGAGAACTGGGAGGGCCAATGTCCAATAGCAGGAAAAAAATAGATGTCCTAGCTCAAGCCAAGAGGGCAAATTCATCCTTTCTCCACCTTGTTGTTCTACTAAGGTGCTCAACAGATTAGATGATGACCATATACATTGGTGATGGAGATCTTTACTCAGTCTACCAATTTAAATGCTTAACTCCTCCAGAAACACCCTCACAGACACACCCCAAAATAATGTTTTACCAGCTATCTATAAATCCCTGAGACCAGTTAAGTTAACACATAAAGTTAACCATAACAATGACCAAGTAGAATTTAACCCTGGCATGCAAGTATGGTTCAACATATGCAAATCAATCGATGTGATACACTACATTAACACAATAGAAGAAAAAAACCCACATGATTATCTATAAGTGCATAAAAAGCATTTGACAAATTTTAACACCTTTTCATAACAAAACTCTTAACAAGATAGCTATGGAAGGAAATTACCTCACCACAATACAGGTCATATATGAAAAGTTCAGAGCTAATGTCATAGTCAAGAGTGAAAAATGGAAAGCTTACCCTCTAAGATCTGGTACAAGGCAAGGATACTCATACTCTCCACTTGTTTAATACAGTCCTAAAAGTCCTAACCAGAGCAATTAGACAAGAAAAAGAAATAAAAGGCAACTAGATCAAGATGAAGTAAATTATCTCTGCAGATAACTTGATCATATATGTAGAAACCCTGGAGACTTAATAACAATTTAAAAAAAACCTTAGAAATAATAAACAAATTCAGTGATGTTACAAAATACAAAGTCAACATTCAAAAATCAGTCATTTTTTAATGTGCAAACAGCAAGCTAACTAAAAAGGAAATTAAGGAAACACTCACTCACCGTAGCAACAAAAAGAACAAAATAGTTAGTAATAAACCATGAAAGTGAAAGATTTATTTGTATAATTTGGAAATGATAAAGTACGTTTGAAGGAAATTAAAGAAGACATAGATAATTAAAAAGACATCCTGTGTTCATTGATTGGAAGAATTAATATTATCAAAATGTTCATACTACCCAAAGTGATCTAGAGATTCAATGCAATCTCTATCAAATCCCAAAGGCATTCTTTATAAAAGTAGAAAAGACAATTCTAAAATTCATAGGATACTACAAAAGATACTGAATAGTCAATACAATTTCAAAATAGAAGAGCAAGGCTGAAGGTATCATACTTCCCAATTTCAAAATCTATGACAGAGCCATAGTAATCAAAATACTATGGTACTGGCATAAAACACAGACTCATAGACCAATGGAACAGAATAGAGAGCCTAGAAACTTTATTCATCTATGGTCACCTGATCTTCTACAATAATGCCAAGAACACACAATAGGAAAAGGATAGTGTTTTCAATAAATGGTGTTGGGAAAACTGGATAGCCACAAGCAGAAGAGTGAAATCTGACCTTATTTCACACCAAACACCAAAGTCAACTCAAGGTGGATTAAAGACTTAAACATAATACCTAAAATAATAAAACTCCTAGAATAAAAAATAAAGAAAAAAGATCTTGACATTGGTCTGGGTAATGATTTTTTAGATATCACAACAAAAGCAAATACAGACAAATGGGATTGCACCAAACTAAAAAGCTTCTGTACAGAAAAATATACAATAAGCAGAATGAAAAGGAAATTTAGGAATGGGAGAAAATATTTATAAACTATACATCTGATAAATGATTAATACCTATATGTAAGGAATTCATAAAACTCAATGGCAAAAATACCAAATAATTCAATTTAAAAATGGGCAAAGGACTTGAATAGACATCTTTCCAAAGACAGAATTAACCAACAGGTATATGAAAAGATGCTCAACATCAGTAATCATCAAGGACATGCAAATCAAAGCCACAATGAGCTATCACCTCGCACCTGTTAGAATGGTTATTGTCAAAATCCAAGATGTAACAAATGTTGTCAATTATGTGGAGAAAAGGGAACCATGAGACAAAGCAGATACTGTATTCAGGTCCTCTCAACCCTGTGTTCCTTGATAGCTGAAACTCTATGCCCCTTGAATAGTGTATCTTCCAAGATAGCTAAACCTCTATGCCCTTGAGCAACATGTCTTTCAGGAATACAGAGACAGGATGCTCACTGAAAGGAGTGACTCAACTACCGAGACTAGCAAAGACTAGACCAAACCAGTCTGTGCCAAGATGGACCCCAGTGCTGAACTTTCAATGACTTTTCCCTCATTATAATACTAAAATTCACACCCATAGGTGGAAACTTAACATGTTAGACAAGCAACACATGAAGAAATATGACCTTTAAGTGTGCAAGTGTCAATAAATTCCCACCTCTACATGCTTAGAGGTCACCCTCTTCCCACCTAAGTTTCTTCAAGAAGCTTTTCCTGACCTCTCCTCGGGAAGTCAGTCTTAGGATTCTTTGCTTTGTGCTGTCTCCCTTGTGCTCGAGCATAAGCCCCAGTAAAGCCTTGCTTGAAACTCCTGTTGGACCTCTTGTCAATTTCTTTCTTTCATGTTTATTTATTTATTTTGAGAGAGAGAGAGAGGGCAGGGGAGAGGCAGAGAAAGAGAGAGAGAATCTTAAACAGATCCCATACTCAGTGCAGAGCCTGACTCAGAGCTTCATCTCACGAGGATGAGATCGTGACCCGAGCCAAAATCAAGAGTCAGATACTTAACCAACTGAGCTACCCAGGTGTCCCTGTCTCTCATCAATTTCTTTTGCTTTAGAGAACCCAACGGTCCAGTTTGGTAACAACTCTTTTGCACTGTTGGTGGGAGTGTAAGTGGTATAGCCATTCTGGAATATAGTATGGAAGTTCCTGAAAAAAATTAAAAACCAGAACTACCTTATGATTCAGGCATTCCATTCCTGGGTATACATCACACAATGGGATGTTATCAGTCTTAAAAAAGAAGTGAATTCTGCCATTTGTGACAACATGGAAGAACTTGAAGGACATTCTGCTAATTCAAACAAGCCAGACACGCAAAGATAAATACTATATGATCTCACTTACATGTGAAATCCAAAATAGTAGAGAATGGAATTGTGGTTACCAAGATCCGAGGGAGGGAGAAATGGAGAGATATTGGTCAAGGGGTACATATTTCCATTTTATAGGGAAAGTTTGAAAGATCTAATACATAGCAACGTGACTATACATAACAATATTGCTGTTAGAAGGTGGAGGAGAGTTAGTAATGTATTCTCCAAACTCAGAAGGTACTTTAAAGACAAAAAACAAAGGAAGCCACTTCATACCATTTATACAGAGTTTTATTCAGGGTAACTTACTGAGAGGGGTGGAGAGGTGTGGAATCAGGCAGACTGGTGATCCAGGCCAGAAGCAGCCATTCTCTGCAGCCTTTCTTTGCCCCCATTCTCCACACAGCTCAGACTTTGATCTCCAGCTCTTATAGAGTGAGGGACATGATGGTAAGGTCACAGGGTAGTTATCTAAAGTGACACCATCTGTGAGTCAGAGGATCTCTACTAGTTACCTAAAGTGAGCCTTCTGTGTGCCTTTTGTGTGCAACTAGGGAAGATCAAAACAAGCCTTACTGCATTCCAGTAAGGTCATACATTAACTTCCATAGAGCCTGGAACACATAGCCCTGAGGTAGTTTGTTGCACAGACATGTACAAGCTGGAGGGCCAAAGATGGAGTCAGGGTTTTCAACTCTCCTTCAACTGTATTGCAAACTTGAAATTTGCTAAGAGGATGGATTTTAAGTGTTTTGACCACAAAAATAAAAGACCACAAAAATAAAAAAAGAAAAAAGAAACAAAACAAAACAAAACAAAAGAAAGAAAAAAACACAGAAGAGAAGATAAGAATATGAAAGCTATGTGAGGTGATGGATATGTTAATGAGCTTGATGGTGGTGATTATTTTACAATGTTTGTGTATATCAAAACATTAAACTGCACACCTTAAATATATACAATTTTTATTTGTCAATTTTACCTCGAAAAATATGGAGGAAAAAACTGAAAAAGAGTTTAGTATGTTTTATAAATTTATATAATTATTTAAGAAATGATGATATGTAGTAATGGAATTATAAAAAAATTGGCAGATTTAGGGTGGCAAATAGTTAACACCTCATTTTTCATTATGCTAAGTAAATAGATGCCATCTGAATTTAATACATCAATCAATAGAATTATAAATATTTTGCTAATAATAATGGAGGTGGCCACTAGGAGAAATGAAAGTAGAAAAGATTAAAAGTAATTGCCTTTAGAGAGTGAGGCTGGAGGGGAAAGATGGGGAACCTATTCCTGTTCATTTTGGGATTCTGTGCTCTCATTTTCTAAATATATAAATGTATTGTTTTAAAAATAGAAAAGATATCTTAACGGCCATTTTCCTAATACCTCAGACTCTCCTAATATGAAGGACTATATTTCTAGAATTCCAGGCCCAGGCATGGGCAATGATTTGGCTGAATTCATCTCAATGCATTTCAACAAATATTTGTCGTTAGCTTAGTTTACATCTTCCTGACCTCTGTTCCCATTTTATATATTTATTTATTGCCTGGCCTTCTCACCTACACTATAAAACACGAGGGCAAGGACAAACACTTTAGCTTTTTCCTCTTCCACTGTAGAATTAAAGCAGTTTCTTAAAGGCACAATCAGGCAAATGCAGAAGTAAAAACTGGTAAGTGGGTCAGAGGGTCAGAGAGTACTTTCACAAAACGACCAAAGAGAAGTCATAAAGTAAAAGAAGTGCTCACCAATGGAATAGGTAAGCTTGCATAGTACCATACTCAAAATATTCACAGAAAGTCTAGTTGGCCATCTGTCTGGGATGCCTGCATTGAAGAAATGTGTATTATTGAATACCTGAGAAGTTTAAGAAGGGAAGATTCTCTGCTTACACAGTCTTTCTTAATCCTTACAATAATGCTGTTAGCTATGTAAAACAACCCTGATTTTGCAGTAAAGACAACAGGGCTGAGACTGATTCAGTAATTTGCCTTTAGTAATCCAGCTAGAAAGATGTAGACCTTGCATTTGAATTCATACCTACTTTATTTCAAAGAAAATATACATCCTGTGACCCACCCAAATACTGAATTTACTGAAATACCTAGACCTGGTAACAACATTACTTTGTCCAAATACTTGGTGTAATCTGAGTAACAAACAGGATACGTATTTAGCAAAGTCTCATGAACTTATATATTTATATTATGGGGTGCCTGGGTGGCTCAGTAAGTTAAGCTCCGACTTCGGCTCAGGTCATGATCTCTCAGTCCGTGAGTTCGAGCCCTGCATCAGTTCTGTGCTGACAGCTCAGAGCCTGGAGTCTGCTTCAGATTCTGTGTCTCCCTCTCTCTCTGCCCCTCCCCTGCTCATGCTCTGTCTCTCTCTGTTTCAAAAATGAATTAAAAAATATTTAAATAAATAAATAAATTTATATTAGCTAGTAGTTTGTGCTCTTGCTATTGTAATCTCTAAATTGAATAGAAGGAAACTAAAATAACTCTAATTTTGTCCCATTTCTGTCCATACATGACAGTTATTGCAGAACAAATGCTGTTCCAAATGATTGGCAAAGGGTCACCCATATCAGGTGCTGGACATTCAGTTCTGTGTATATCTTCTTCCTTGGACAACCACTGTGGAAATGAGACTGCTTCTGTCCAGTAGAAACTTTGAAAAATTGTATTTCAGTGTCTAAATTTGGCAGTCTGTCTATTAAAGCACTAAAAATTACTTTTCTCATTTTAAATTTATGAACCTCTTCTCTGTCATAACTCCTAAATAAAAGTCATTGGCAAATATAATTTCAGCATCTTGAAAAATAACAATTTCAGCCCTTTGCAGATGATAAAAACTAAACACAACTCATTATGGAAAATTTTAAATATACAAATGTGTAGATAATTTTCCAGTGGCTTTTATAATATTATATGTTTTATAATATAACGTTAAATGATAATAATCTCCAATATTAGTATTAATATTGTCATAAGAGGGAAATTTACAGATGATGATAAGTCACCAGATTTACATGTTAAAACTCAATTACGGGCACCTGGGTGATAGCTCAGTAGGTTAAGCGTCTTTTTTTCTTTTAATTTTTTTAATGTTTATTTATTTTTGAAAGAGAGAGAGAGAAAGACAGAGCACAAGCAGGGGAGGGGCAGAGAGAGGGAGACACAGAATCCGAAACAGGCTCCAGGCTCTGAGCTGTCAGAACAGAGCCCGATTTGGGACTTGAACTCACAAACCACGAGTTCATGACCTGAGTTGAAGTCGGACATTTAACCAACTGAGCCACCCAGGTGCCCCAGCAAAAATACATTTTAAAAGAGCTATTATCATTATTATTTCATTTCTTCCCTGCACCAATACTCTGTTGTTATGATGAAAAATCAGAGGCTCTGATTTAACCAACGTCATTTACCTATTCCTGCAAAAAGGAGTCCTGAAAACAATTTTTTGATGTGAAAATCAGAGCTTTCCATCACCTTCCCTCATCTGCAGAAATTCCACCTGCCTAATCCAGAGGATGAGGCTGCCTGCATGGAATGATTTCAAGAGCACCCATGAGCTCATTATCCTCATTACTTCCTTTTTCATCTTCCAGTGGTATGTGATACATCCATCATTAGAGTGTATCCTTTGAATTAACAGTATTAGAAAAGACCTCTGAATTTCAAGCTTTTTGGCTATGAAAAGTAACATTAATTTATTTGGTTGGCAGAAATTTATTCATCGAGTTTTGTAATCCATTCCATCTCTAAATCCATTGTCACTGCCTTAGTTTAGGCATTCATAATTTCTCTTTTACATAATTATAGTAGTAATCATTTTTCCCCTCAATACATGTCTACTATATTCCAAAAACTGTATTAGGTGCTGGTAATCAAAAGAAAAAGAAGACATATTCTCAATTCTCAAATGATATTGATAAACCCATGAGATTGTAGTGACTGAAAGGAAGACTCCTTATTGGTCTCCAAGCCTCCATTTTTGCCCTGTCCAATTGATCCTTTACATGGATAAGACAATCTCTCTGAAATGAAAAGAAAAATGATTATCTTTTTTCTGTGTCTAAAACCTGTCTTTGACTCTCTATTCAAGCTGGCAGTGTGGATTTGTGCAAGGATTCAAGAGACATAAAGACTTGGCTCTAGCATTTATTAGCTACAAGACCTAAGTAAAGTTACATAATCTTTTCAGTTCCTTATGGTTTCTAAGCCATTTCATAGATTTTTCTTTTCAGTGTCTGCCCCTTGTGGACTTTGTGTGAGAATTAAGTAACCTATATAAAGTCATGTATATAAAGCATATAGGAAAGTGTCAGATGCTTTATATACCTATACACAGTAGGTATATAATGGATGTTCCACATTACTGTCAATGAAATGGCCCTCCTCTCTCCAGCCTCATGTCTGTCTCATCCCTTCCTTAAATGCACCCTCCAATCTGGCCTTACCCAACTACTTTTAGAACTTGTAATGCCTCCTGTCTCTTATCTCTTTATATTTGCATATGTTCTTTCATTCTGTCCTCTGGCTTCACCATGTGGCTAACTCTTCCTCATTTTTATGGATTCACCCCCTTTAAAGAATCACCTTCTTTAAGGGGCTTCTTTGACCTACCAGGGTGAGTTTGGTCCCACTCTGTACTCTCAGAGATGTCATAATGAGGAATTAGGAAAATATTAAAAGCTTAGAAAAACCAAATACCTCATTAGGATAATTCAGCAGAGCTGAGGCTAAATTCCATTTTGCTAAATCCCAATCCAGGACTGTACTAGATCTGTTTCTGTCTCTGTAGGACACACAAAAAAGTTCCCAATGCCCTATATGTTTCCAGAGAGCCACGGGGGACAATGAATACTGTTAATGTAGTTAACTGAATTCAGTGATTTGGGTGAACTGCAATAAGCAGGAGAGGTAAGATGAGGTGAATTTTCTGACATGGCGAAATGCTCTTTATTTTCCAGCAGTTATTTTTCAGCATCTGAAACCAGGGCTTGCTCATAGAATTCGCCTACTTGAGGCTTAAGTAGGAAAGGACATATTTCAGATGACAATTAAATGGTGAGACATGATTAAATATTCTGGGACTTCGCTATTCAAAGTGTAGTGCTATAGAACCAACAGCATTCACATGTGTTGGCGTAAACACACAACCTTAGGTTCCACTCCAGACCTATGAACAGGATCTGCATTTTCACAGAATCTATTAAAGATTGAGAAGTACTGTCTAGGGCAGTGGTTGTCAAAGTTGGCCATACATTAGAATTACCTGAGCAGCTTAAAAATAAAATAAAGAGACCAAAAAAAATGATATTCGGGACCCATTTGGGGACTCTAATGTAGTTGGTTAAGATGTGCGTAGGCCTGGGTCTTGTTGGTGGCTCCCCAGTAATTCTACATGCAGAAGTGGTAGAGAATCACAGATGGGAGAATATAGCTACAGGATGTAGCAAAAGATCCCCAGTCTTTCTCTGCACCCTTTCATGTGTGGGACCAAGAACATATGAGCCTTTTTTGAGGGAGTGATGGACAAAGAGACATGGATGTGCTCCTACAGGGGAAAAGTAATTAAACAGAGAAAAAAGCCTTGGAAGTGTAACCTCTGAACTTGATAATTTGGCAAGACCTTCCATGAGACAGAGGGAAACTAAGTATATATAATTTTTTTTAGCAAAGGGTGACTGATTCCAGAGACAATGCAAAGAGGTGGAATTTGGTAGAGAAAACAAGCTAAAGTCTAGAGGGTGTGGAGAAGAGATCAGGAAACTTGGGGTGTGAGGGCAGCATATTGGGACCCTCCCAGTGAGGCTCAGGCAGTGAGGCCTTCCCCTTAACAGTGGAAAGAGGACTGAGGTATTCCCCTGCCTCTCTGTCAACCTGCCCCAGTTCTCCTGCTTTTTTTTTTTCCATGCCACTCTTCCAGACCCTTGGGGATAATTCTTTGAACACCTTAAGAACCTTACCCCAACTGGTATTTTTATGAGAAAGTGGGTGAAAGGCTATCTGCACCAGACAAGAGTCTTTGTTTCTTTTACACCATGAACTAGAAGCCACCACTGTGTTTGTGGTCTGCAGACCCAGCTGGAGATACCATAAAGCTTATCTCCAGACTGACCCATCCCTGACTGGGAATGCAACCAAAGTATCATGCCCTGACAGACAGGGGGAAAAAAAAGAGTCTCTTAAAGTTTTCATATGCCCCAAGTCCCAAACCTGTTTGTTTAACTGGAGATTTTTCAAGAACAAGAAAACTATACTTATGTCTGTATCTATATTATCTCTATCCATATATATATATATATATATAGTACCTGTTTTACCACCTTTGAAAGAACAAACTTAAAGGGATGGAGCTGCTATTCATTGTTTATTACAGTTTCTGTGTAGAAATCATCTTGTCTAATTCTTTCCATGTATAGATTTCTTTTATATCCTTCACTATCATTTAGCATTATAAAGCAATGTTACTGTGCATCCTATTAATAATAAATATTTATGGACTAAATCATGTTCTGTAGATCACCTTTGATTTTTTACAAGTTAATTATTTCCAACACAATAACCTTCACCCAGGTTTCATCCCCTTTGTTCTTTGCTGTATTACACACTGTTAATCAGCCCATCCTTGAAAATCTCCTATCCTGACTTTTGTGGCCAAACCTGTTTTCCTCCTATGTGTTAGTATCATGTGAAATGCTTTACATGTATTATATAGTGCCACATTTTCAAACTTCTTTTTAAAACAATCCATGACAATAAATACACTTTGTATTCCAATACAGCCCGTGCGTGCGTGTGTGCGTGTGTGTGTGTGTGTGTGTGTGTGCTGGAACTTACCACCAGAATTCTAAAAAAATGCTTTTACTATTATTTCTTATCCTTTATTTCCTGTCATTGTTATAAAACACTTCAAATAAGAAGTGATATTTGCAGGGGTGCCTGGGTGGCTCAGTCAGTGAAGCATCTGACTCTTGATCTCGGCTCAGGTCATGATCTCACGATTTGTGAGTTCGAGCCCTGCATCAGGCTCTCACAGACAACACGAAGCCTGCTTGGGTTTCTGTCTCCCTCTTTCTCTGCCCTTCCCCTACTCACTTGTTATCTCTCTCTCAAAATAAAATAAAAATAAACTTAAAAAAAAGAAAGAGGCAATATTTGCATGGAATTTTGAAAGGTAAGGTGTTCTCCAGGTTGTCAGTGGAAATTTGGGATGAGAAAGACATCCTAAGTGTAAGGGGCAGGATGGACAGAAGCATGTAGACAAGTACAGTGAAGCATTATAAGAACTTCTAGGAGATTCTCCAAAATGCGACTCTTTAATTATTGGCCAGGACTCTTATTTTCTTAGCTTTATTCTGTGTGAGCATATGAGCAAGGATGTGTGTGTCTGTGAGTATGTAAGTAGAGAGAGGGAGTTGATCTGTATTATATTATTTAATTGACATTATTATCTGCATATTAGCATACTGCTACTGCTCTGACACTTCCTAGTGGTTGGTGTCCTTATTCAAGCCTTTAGTTCAACAAAAGAATGTTTAATGCCATGAGAACAAAAAGTAAACTCATACTATTTGATAATCTGTGGGACTCAACAAATAGTTTGTGTGCTACAAACCTTTGGAGGTAGGGTTAATGGAACCTTTGATGGAAAGTAGTTGCCATCCCTAGGATGCACAAAAAGTCAGCAAAAGCTTATATCTCCTATCAATTAATTATTGCCTCTGTGTATCTGGGATCCAGCACCTAGCCTACCATACAGTAAACATGCAGTAAGCATTTGTCAATTGAGTAAACAAAATGATAAAATGAATGAATTATTATGATCATACCCTAAGCCCAAAGCAACCCAAAGGAGGTCCTGGAAAGAAGGCATGGGGAAGGCAGAACAGAAACCTACATCTTCAAGAGCAATAGCCACATTACCAGTCCAGGGGGAGGTATTTGAAGGAAGACATCTTAGTATAGGGGAAGGCAAGATTAAGAAACTAATTCAAACCATCTGGTAGAAAATATGGGGTTCAGAGGAGAAGTAAGACAGATATATAGTCAGCTCTCCATTCGTACATGTTGAGCTTTGAATACAGCTCAACTTCTATCTGAGATAGATCAATAATAAATGCAGTGAACTCTAACAAGCATGGCTCTGAAATATGAAATCCCTTGGCACTATTATGGGACAATGGGGGCGGGGGAGAATGAAACCCAGTAACAATGCTCTGGGCTGGAGTTCATGCAAATATGCATGATATTTTAATGAAAGCGCAAGGTTGCCAATGCTAACTTCACATGTGCAGTCACATTACCATGACAACCAGGAGCTCTCTAGAGTTCAGATATGGAGTAATGACTTGCTTATGCCTGAACATTTAACAGTTTTTCATGCTGCTAAAAAAGATTAAATTGGAAAAGAACCCTCAGCCAAATCTGACAGATATGGGAAAAATTCATTTCTGAAAACAAATGTTTAAACTAATTACTAGCTATATTTGCTTCCTAATTCCGAGGGTAAATCCCAAGGTATGTGACAAGACAAAAGCCTATGATTTTTTTCATGGTGAATGCTAGAATTCTTAGTGAAGATGACTTTGCAGCATGAACTTGAATAATAATTACAGCCAGGGCAGTGTTGAAAGCCACTCCACTGACAACTGCTTCTCTCAGAGAGTAGAGACTCAAGCCAGGTCAATTAATTACATCTCTAAAGAAATCTTTCCTCCTGGAAGACTTCTTGCTTTTAATTCCTGCCACATCACTGGCACATCACTGAGTAGTAAATCACATCCTTTAAACACTTATCATGTTCCCTGCTCCCTTGTCTGCCTTCTGTTGACTCTTTAAACATAAACAGCTGCCGGGTCCTGACAGAATTTAAGGAACAAGAAAAAACAGGTTTTACTCATTTGTTTTTTACAGCTGGGACTGACCAGGTTTATTGGCACATGAAGAAAGGTAGCTTTATTTCATGCTTCTTGAATTTAGTCTCCCTCACCATCTATCTACCCAGGATACCCCTAAAAGGAAAGGACACTTTAAGAGTAATTATGTGGGGTGGGGGGTAGCTATCCCTACATGAGAATAGGGTATACGACTCTTAGTTTTACAGCTCTGCTTCTGAAGTAGAGATCTTGTAAGGGTGAAAAGGACCCATCTTTCTGTCTTTAAGGGTGAGGAAATCCTACTTAATGGTGTGGGAAAAATAGAAGAGGGATAACAGAGAGGAGGGACTTTCAGAGATGGCAATTGACATTTACGACAGCTTTCTGTTTCAGAGCTTGGGTTTTCATATATAATCGTGTTTAATCTTTACCTCAATGCCTGGACCAAAATGAATGGTTATGCAGTTTGCTTCCTGTACTTGAGGACAAGTAGTCTTGTACCTGACTATGATGACTAGAAGGAAGAGATCCCTTCGTCTTTACACAAAAGTACCGCTTCTTTGCCAAGCCACTAGCTAGAGGAACTGTGTCAGCTCAGAGCAGATGCCCGTCCCTAACTCACACAAAACATTCTTAAAGGTTAGTGGTGGCTCTGGCACCCTACGAGGTTTGTCTTGTTACCCCCTTGAAGAGGTAAGGAAACCAAACTGCAGAGAGATTAAGTAAATTGCTGAAGGTCACTTAGTAAATGAAGAGTTGATTTTAATACCTTAGTGCTTCAACTTTCAAGACCCTGCTCTTTCCATTGTGCCCTGCTTTCTATGTCTGGCTGTTTGGTAACTAAGTCGGGCTGGAATGAATTTCTCCCTAACAAAGATGATACCGCCAATGTGTAGGTATTTAGTTGTAGCCGGGTAGTGAACAATAATGCCCACCTCCTTTACTGTCCCTACATTATCACTAGGTTCACTGGTACTCCAGAGCAGCTCAGCTATGTTGGCCTATCTGTTCAGATGCCGCATTGATTGTTCTAATGCCTGTGGTCAGCCCGTCTTCATCTCATACTGTTCTTTACCTTAAGGTCACCCAAGGACTCGTTGGGACACATGACAAGTAGGGTTTGATGTCATAGGCAAGTTTTCATTCCTTTCTTCAATTTCCAGTTTCTATAATTGGGATCAGTTTACTACATTCTAGGAACATCCCATTAGGTGTGTGTCATACACACAATTGCAAAGCACCAGTCCTGTGAGGAATAGGAAAAAGAACTAAGAGAGAAAGAATGACTGAAGGAAAGGGTCTAAGTGGGTGCTATGGAGAGCCAGTTTGAGGAAAGGAAGATGAGGCCCAAAGGAAGTATAGGACTTACCCAGTAATATCTGCTAAGTGTTTAACAGCTGCTTATCCATGGAGAAACAAGCCTTGATTTGTAGGGTTAATGGCTTTCTGTGCTATAAATACTCCCTTTGTGCCTGGTTTCAAGCTATCAAGTTGGTGTCACTGAATGTGGACACAGGAAGAGATGAACAGCACTTTTTGTATTTCCACGATGCAGATACAATGGAAGCAAAATAATGAACATAGATAATTGTCAAATGTAGCAAAATAGGCCATTATGAGTTTTATGAGTTTATTACCTGTTTTAAATTTAGTTGTAAATTTATATGATTTAGTTTTTATAACTGATATTTTTGGGAACTGGCTCCTAGAAATTTAACAAGTGGTTCTCATCACCTGGTGTGAGCTGGCTTGAGCACATCCCGGGAGCATGAGCAAGCAGTGGGCACAAAAGTAATGCAGACAAAGGAGAAAACACATGGGAAGTCTCTGAATCGAGAAACAGCCGGGTGTATCAAACCCAGAATTAGCAATCCTGCTATGCCAATGCTCTCTACCTATTATGGGTTGAATTGTGTGCCTCCAAAAGGTATGGGTAAGTCCCAACCCCCGGCATCTGTGAATGTGACCTTATTTGGTAAGAGATATTTGCATACAATCAAATTAAGAAAAGGTATCTAATTCAATATGAGTGGTGTCTTTGTAAGATAAGGGAAACTTGGATTTAGTCACACATGGAGATAATGGACACATGGAGACAAAGACGCACCAGGAGGATGCAGTGTGATGACAGAGGCAGAGATTCAACTGCTGCAGCTAGCTACAACATAGGGAGCACCGAGGACTGATGGGCAACATCCCCAGGTAGGAAGTAACAAAGAAGGATTCTCTCCTACAGTTTCAGAGGGAGCATGGCTGTCCCAATGTCTCTATTTTGAATCTTTGATTTTGACACATTTGATTTCTATCTACTTATTATTTCTGTTTTTTAAAGCCACCCAGTTTGTGGTACCTTGTTACAGTCGCCCCAGGAAACAAATACACTGCCTATATCTCACAGTTTGTTCTAACCTTCTCTCGATATCTCTTATGACCAATTCATAGAGGATTACAATGCATTTAAACGATAGGCAAAGATATAATAATGATATTCTGCACTTGCTGAGGATGAAAGTGAAGGGACATAGGCAGAGAGCAAACCAGCAGGTAAGTAACTAGGAAACACGAATTCTGTCCAAACATAACAAATCACTATCTTGTCAGAAAACTATTCTTCCACCCATCAGCCAGCTGACCTTAAGCAGTCTATGTAACTTTCCAGGATATCCATTTTGTAGCTTTGTGTGATGATTCAAGCTAATGGAGATATCAACACATAGGTTCTTAAAAATGGAACTAGGGGCGCCTGGGTGGCTCAGTCGGTTAAGCGTCCGACTTCGGCTCAGGTCATGATCTCACGGTCTGAGTTCAAGCCCCGCGTCGGGCTCTGTGCTGACAGCTCAGAGCCTGGAGCCCGTTTCAGATTCTGTGTCTCCCTCTCTCTGCCCCTCCCCTGTTCATGCTCTGTCTCTCTCTGTCTCAAAAATAAATAAACGTTAAAAAAAAAATTTAAAAAAAATGGAACTAAAAGAATGATTGTGATAACAATAATTTCTAATGCCAGTTATGTTATATTCATTAAGTTGATTAATTTCTCTAGGCTTCAGTTTTTTTGTATGGAACTTTTCCCTCTATACTTTATAGGAAAATTCTTCATTCATTCACTCAAGGAACATCTATTTATCCTATACCAGATACTGTCCTTGGTGCTGAAGACATACAGCAGTGGAGAAAACAAAGTCCCTGTGGAGCTTATATTCTAGTGGGAAAGACTGATCATAAACAGATAAACAAGAAAATATATAGAATTCCAGATAGTGATAAGTGTTACAGAGAAAAACAGCAGGACATAGCAAGATTGGGAGTGCCAGAAGGGTGAGCAGTAGCCTTTGCTCTTTTATACAGGGTGGTCAGGAACAAGGTGATTTTAGAGATCATGAAGGTATGAGGCATGTAGATGTTTGAAAGAAGAACATTCCAGGCAAAGAGGAAAAGTACAAACACTCTGAACTGAGCAGAACCTGTTTTGTCAGAGAAACAGCACCAGGCCGAGTGTGGTTTGAGGTAAGAGTCACTTCCAAAAATCTCCAGGCATTAAGGCGCCCTCATCCAAGGCATAGGCACCTATATTCACCTATATATAGTCTGCTTAATGTTAGACTAGTTAGAAATATTCTTTTTTTATAAAGTCTGATGAAAATAGTAGCAATGCAGATGTGAGTGCATGTGAGACAAATAACTGGAAAGTAAGAAAACAGATTTGTGGTTTGAGGGAAATCAGACTCAAAGGAAAGAATAATGAGTGGAACTCAAGGGAAACCTCTCTCATGCCTAAATTTCACAGAAGCTCCCTGGTAGGAAGTAGAATGCAAAATTCTATTAGCTGAGGCAGAGACCTTGGACAGTTGTCTCTAGGAACAGTACAAAAAAGATCCTGAAACAATGAAAAAGCTATTGTAGGCAGTCAACTCCTCCCCCAACAGTTTTCTCCTTCTCTACCCACTCAAGCACCATCAATATCAACAAATAATCCTAATGAAATGCTTATATTCATTCATCCACCCTTTCCCACCCTTTCCTTTTCATTTCGCACCCCCTTCCCTCCTCTTTTTTCATTATCACTAGTCAAGGTCAGGAGCTTTTGACTTTACTGACCTCACACCTAAATCATTAAAACAGCCTCATTAATTGCTTCCCTCTCTCTCCAACCTCTCTCTGATTCCACACTGTCTATGCTGTCCTAAGAATTCATCATTTGTAGAAATGAGCAATGTGAAGTGGTAGCATGCAGGATAGTCGCTTGACAAGAGCTATGGTGAAGGGTAGTGTTCTTCTAGGGAAGCATGGAGCTCCTGGAGTTTCTAGGGTCACAAGTGCCAAGAGACCACGGCAGGGGCATTTTTGGTTGAAGGAACCCCTCAATGAGATTGAGTACTGTTTCTTTCTCTTCCACAAATACGCTCTGTATCTGCTTGCATTTGCCATTTCTCAGTGAATCGTCTTACCTAGAAAAGAGTAGGTAAGAAAAAAATTCAGGCAAGGAGTCATCTTCTTCCTCTTCCTCCTCCTCCTCCTCCTCCTCCTCCTGCTTCTTCTTCTTCTTCTTCTTCCTCTTCTTCTTTGTCCTTTGGGGCTAGTAAAGACATCTCAAGACAGCAGGTCTTGAATAGTATGCTGGCTTTGATAAACTATTTCTTAATACTTAGCAAGGACTTTCTTAAAGTTCAAGATTATTTCAGCTGTTGTAAAGGAAACTAAGCATCCCCTGCCTCATTGACCCAGGTGGCCATCTCAAGGGAGCACACGGGGATGTCTATTTGTCAATTCCAGTCACCCTCCAAACCCAGAAGAGATTTCTTCTAATGGGGATTGACATGTTCTACCTTAACACACGTCTCAAATTTCCACATGCTGTACCCTGCACGTACATCCTTTTAATAGGTCTGGTTTCCATTGCCTCCCTGCCTGACCATATGGGCAGACCATCAGCCACTGCCCATGAGTCAGTAAAAAGCCAAACACAGGGGCTTTTATCACTGTTCAATCCTTCCATCACTACTAGGAAAAAAGCATGCAATTTAGCCCACCAAGCTGCTTTGTGTTCACTTTCTCCAACTGCAGCAGCTCCTCCCACAGTTCTAGAGTCAATCCTACAGGAAAAGAGGATCCTGGCTCATATGTCCTTCTTGCATTCCCCAGGCAACATGATCCTGTAGCTTCAATGAATAATGTCATATAGCAAGGTAATAAATGCCCCTATGACCAGTAGTCCAAAGGACCTGTAGTCATCACTGGAGGTGCTGACAGGCTCCTGCCACAGACCCCAGTCTATGTCCCACATAGAGCCATCACATAGAGAATTTGTTCACCCAGAACTCAAGCTTCTATTTCACATGGTGTAGGCTCAGGCAATCTTAGTGGTTCCCCTTTAGCATGCCCAATTAGTATTGCTTGAAGGGCAGATTTATATGCCTTCTGTTTTCTAGTAGGAAGGGGAAACATTCCCCAGTCAAATACAATGTCCATCCCCATAATACAAACAGGTAAAAGAGATGCACCCACCTCGCATAAAGTCTATTCAAACATACTGAAAGGATTTAAGAGCACCTGGGCTGGAGATCCCAAACAGACCCGGTTTGGCCAATCCAAGCACAGAGAGATAAGTGGAGGTAAAACCAGAAAGGAGTTTATTTCAATGGGGCCAACACTAGGAAGACAGTGAACTTACATCTCAAAGACTGTCTCCCACATGCTGAAAATACTTCTAGGTTTGTATAAGGAAACGTGGGACAAAGATTAGTGGGTATGTGCAGCTGGGCAGTAAAGATCAGGTGGATATTGCCTCGGGGTCAATCAAGCAGGGTCTTGCTGACATCCGGGCGGTCGTTAGTACTTGAGGGATAGTTTCAATTCCCATTGTGGGAGGCTTTGCCTGCTGGGTCTTTCACCTGAGTTAAAAGATAAGCTGGTAAGAAGAACTCAATCACTTAGAAAGTACAGACTGACATAAAAAAATGGAGGTAGTTAAGGTGACTGGGTTTTCTTTCAAATCTCTGCTGTCAAATCATCATTCCATTTCTATGAAAGGCACAAGGGGTGATGGTCATTTCTTCTGTAACTACTTCTTGCTGGCTGGGAACAACATAGGAATTTTGGAATAGAAGATGTTGACAGGGTGGGAGAATTTTGTCTTTTTCATTCCTGCTGAAGAAAACAGCAAGGGTAACTCCAAGCTAAGGCAAACACCACAGACTCCCGTTGGACAAATACAAAAAGCCAAACAACCACCAAAAAGAAAAAAGGACAAGAAGTCTAACAGTGTTTAGCAGGACATATTTCCACTTGGAAGGTATTGGATTTAGCCAACTGCTTGAAAGGATCCGAGGTAGGGCATCCATAACAATGATGTGTTTATTTAAATCTTTCATGGCTTCAGACACACTTTTTTAATAACTTGGAATACACACACAACAGTGAACTGAAGTCAAGATATCAAGGGCCATTGGTTTTCAAGGACTTCTTTTCATATTTATGTGATTTCATCATTTAGGAGAGTGACTGCATGCCAGATTTGGTTAAAGGTGGCTGCTGTATGTTTGGCCAGGGCCTCTACCTGTAGTTCTTTGTCGATACAGGTAGTTTCTGGGACAAATATGGCTAAGGGATAGAACCAGCAGGAAGCCATCTTTACCCTGTGTCTAGCTTTAAAATAATCCCAATTATAAGAAATTACTGGCAAGCTGGAGATGACTTGTCCCGGGAGATCTGAGCGTCCCCAGTCCCTCATCTAATCCAATTACAAGAAAAGTCGCATCATCCATTATTTCCACAAATCCATGGAATGAGGTATGCTCTGGCTTTTAAGGAGCAATTTCGTCATCTCAGTCACATAGAATCGGTCAAGGTGGTAGTTGAGTGACACGATTGTGAGGGAGTCCATTCCAATGCCTGGGAGGATTCCTGAGCACTATTTAACTTTTTAATACATAGGAGGCTGCTTCATTCACTTGGAGTTGCTTGGCAGTCAGCCACCCAACTCCACTGTGTACCACATATCCCATACTGGGGTGGGGTGTATTTGTTCTTTTAAATGTTGATGAGCTGCAAATTCCCCATCAGGAGAGCAAAGTATACCCAAAGAAATATTCAGCTCCATCTGGTAGTTCCTCAGGGAGGTCCACATGACCCAGGTGAATAATTGGAGAGAGCTAGTCCAATGGACAACTTCAGACTTACTGTGAACTGAGAGGGAGTGGTAAGAAATCCTAATAAGAAAGTGCCTCCCATTGTCCAGCTGTTCAACTAATCATGTGTTCATGGGGTCCTTTTATTATCCCCACAGAGTAACAAGCACAAAGATTGTCTATACATGAGCTATTGTGACAATTTCTCTGACGTTAACTTCAAGTGATCTAGCTTAAGCAAATAATACATATTCAAAGACAATCAGAAGTAGAATCTAATATCCGAAAAAGTGTGTTATTAAAACACAATTTTTCTCTCTAAAATCACCTCCATTTCCATCAAAGAGAGCCAAACTAAGATTAATCTGTTTGTAAAACAAGTCAAATTCTAACAAACTTGGCCTAATTATTTTCATAAGCATGACATGAATAGTGATCGACCATGTAAGTCTTTTTAAATCTGCTTTGCTGGAACTTTTTATAAGAAATTTGAGATTTAACCTTTAATAGCCTCTCAAGGCCAGAAGCCAAGCCAAATACTTGTCATCAGATTTGCAATACTTATAGATGAGTGAATTCCTTGTTTTGAGATCCCCAGTATATCCTGAGGTTCCTGCGCCTGTCAGAAAGTGACATTTCTTTGCTTACCTTGTTTTATGGCTGCTGGGAACCTCTGTAAACAATGTATGAGGCCAACATTTCCAGAGGGCTCTATTGGTCTCATCAAGAGAAACTTACTTCCATAAAGCTGATCATATCTGAGTTTATGTATGTCTTTCTCAAAATATGACCTTTTAATCAAAGCCTTGGTAAATGACCAATGTTTTCAATGGTGTTCTTTTACAAGGAGAACAAATTCTTGTTGAATATGAATAATTATAATTATTCAAATAATTATAATAGCCATGAGAGAAAGAATACTCACTGAAAGTTTCTGAGTTCTGGTGGGTTCAAGCAGAAAGAAAAGATAAATGTTTCAATTTGTTCACAAAGGAATATTTTCTCATATTTCTGTAAGTCAGATACCTTAAAAGAAAAACTTACTTTAAATCTAGAAGCAGCAATGTTTCAAACAAGAGCCTTAAAACTACAAATTATCTTCCTCAATTCATTCAGTATTAATTTACTAATTGTTGTTCTGTTTGAATGTAGCTCTTGCATTAGTTCTGGAAACTCTTACTTAGTTTAGTTTTATTATCTCAAAGATATCAGAAACCTGTATTTGTCAGAAGTCCTTTTCATGAGTCTTCTTGGAGATGAACACATTTTGCAAGAGCATCAAAACAGTAACTATACATGACAAAAGACTAAAATATAGACATGGTTGAAGACTGATGAGAGTTCATTATAATGCAGTTGACAAGCAAATCCAGTTATTTTTGTGACACACAACATTTCGATAATTAGAATGTCAAATAGTGACCTTATGCCAGGACATATTAAAATTTTTACGTATTTCATATAATATCTAGGACAGTCATAGCATTTACCCATACAGTATAACCTAAAAAGGTTTGCCATCATTTGTATGACAGTGCTTCCCATGTGACTTTTACCAAATAAACAAGCCTATGTAGTCAAAATGAATTCATTTAGAATTTAAATTTGTGGGAAATTTTGTTAAAAACTTTAGAAGATTTTAAAGCATATGCCAAAATAGGATTATAGATCATTGTAAAACTTAATATTTAATTATCTCTTTAATCAAGGTGGTAACAGGAGACCCAAAGAAGGTTATATAGTTGTTCGTAAAACTTAGCTCCTTTAATATTGGGAAGTTTTAACTTTCTTAATTGAATACAAAACAG
This sequence comes from Panthera uncia, assembly GCF_023721935.1. NCBI lineage: Eukaryota > Metazoa > Chordata > Mammalia > Carnivora > Felidae > Panthera > Panthera uncia. The sequence goes on from NC_064808.1 coordinate 68,984,326, forward strand.
AAACTTTGGTTTTGGGGGAAGATAAAACAAACAAACAAACTTTGTTTATACTTTCTTATTAAGAGAAAACCAATAACCTAAAATACTTTGTCATTTTAACAGAAAGGAAGAAAAACAAATTCCAATATTTTATAAGTATACTTCTAAAATTCATTCATTCCAATCTTAAGTCACTCCTGACAAAGCATAATCTTTTCCAAATATTCCCTTCTTAACAAACTTTCTGCAACTTACTTTCCACATACAGAGTTTGTTCTAAACCTTCTCTCTGTAAATAACCAGTCTCATTTTAGGACTAGATTATTTCCTTCTTCCTCAACAAAAATGTATTCCCATTTCTTATAACTTTCTTATCAAACATACATCTTATTTTGCCTACATAGAGTTGCTTTCCTTATCATTTTCTAGCAGTCTTAATTACACTTAACAGGATTTTAACTCTTAGAAACTTTAGAATTAACTAAGTAGTAACCAATTGTCAACTGTCTGTTACACCAGATTCTCTAGATTGACAAATTTATGTATACGCTTTATAATTTCCGGAAACATGTGTTTTTTTCATAGTACCAGTTTGGATAAAGTATAAAACATGTTTGCTAACAGACCGAAGTATCCTCAGTTTCTTTGCAATAACACAAAAGAGGATAAACCTATGTATGGTTAGTAAGTAACGTTTTGATATTTAAAAATTTTTTTAAATGTTTATTGTTTTACTTTTGAGGGAGGTAGGGAGATAGTGAGCGGGTGAGGGGCAGAGAGAGAGAGGGGGACAGAGGATCCAAAGGGGCTCTGTGCTGACAGCAGAGAGCCTGATGCAGGGCTCAAACTCACCAACTGTGAGATCATGACCTGACCTGAGCTGAAGTCAGACATTTAATCCACTGAGCCACCCAGGCACCCCCCTTGATATTTTATCTTATTTGAAAAAAATAGATTTCCAATGAATTCAACCCAATTTATCATTTAATGTAGCAAAACTTCAAAGTTATAGGTTACCAAAAATTTTGGAAGCTATAAAGTTTTTTTTTATTTATTTAACCTATGTGCTCTCAACAATTACTCATGAAAACTTATGAGACAGATGAAATTAACCATCATTTTAAGTCATCTTTTTGCTGACTGATTGCAACAGATGCAACATGAATTTAACTAATAAATTCAGGCAGAATAAATGTTGGTTATCTATAACATATTGGATGTTGATAATTCCAAAAGACTTGTCTATTTTATTTAAACCAACAACCTTGAATTAGCTCTAATATGTTGCACCTGTATCCACTAAAAAAGTCAGTTTGTTCCCCAATGCCAATTTTACCTGGGCCTCCTGTGGGGAAATCTGAAGTGGGTGGTTTAAGTCCAGGGAAGTCCCTGGGCCCCTTCAAGTTGATTTGGGAGGTGCTTCAGTTTGAACCTCATAAGAAGGTGGTCCAACAGTTTGGGGTTCTTTTTGCTCCTCAATTGTGAGGGTAGGAGGAGCAGGAGTTGGTGGTGCTGGAGGCACCGATGATGGTATGGGAGCGGCTATGTGACCCACCCTCTTCCGGTGGTACCGGAAGAGGAAAAGGAAGAGACAGAGGCGGATGCACAGGGGTGCCACAGGCAAGGCTGGAGGCAGATTCAAAGCTTGGACAAACATTCCCTAGTCTCCATCTCCTGACTCTCCCTCCTGCAAAACTGGCTTTCCTCTGGTTGATTTTCAGCCCTGTGCAGCATTCATTCAAAATACTTCCTAATGGACTTTCTTTGGGAGCAGTTATTCCCCATCTTCCCAGACACAGGTTGAGAAAGAACACAGAAGAAACAAACTATAACTAAATCAAGCCCAGAATGCCTCTGTTAGCATTTTTTCTTCCTGTAAAGTTGGGGGCTTCCCCAACTGAACCAAATGGCTTCCTAGATAGGCTGAGAGAACCAAACCAAAACTGCTTATCTGGGGGCAACTGAATGGGAGGAAGGAATTTAAGAGAGCCATTCAGTGGCCCTCTTTCTTTTGAGCTTAACATACACATAGGCCAGGTGGTATTACAATAAAAAAAAAAAGTCATCTTCTTTGCCACCGGTCTGTAACTAAAAGTAGAACAGTCAGCCAATATTGTTCCTAGGGGGCTTTGGAGGGGATAGGGTTAGCACTCCCCATCTTGTACACACACACACTCTCACAGATTCCAACAGAAACCTCCATGTATATCTCCTGCCTTCATGTTTACCATATAGCTATTCTTTTTCCAATGGTATCTTACAGATTACAGCTTTCGACGGTCCCTACCACAAAGCATGCAAACAAGCTGTGCAAGCCTGAACAAATGTGTTATGAAAACCTGAAACAAATGGTTCTAGGGACCCAATTGGCAGGAAACCAAAGAAGGATGGGAACTTATGAGGAACCAAATACCTAGGGCCCACACTTTTCTTCAGTTTGTTTCTCCAAGTGTGTTTAACCAAGTGTGGTTAAGGCAGTTGATGCTGGTCCAGGATGAATGAAAAAGAGTCTCCCCAAAACAAAACAAGTTTCAGGAGCTGCAAGGGACTGTTCGCACTCTCCTTGCCCAGGGTCGATTAGCCACAAGTACCTAGCTCCAACCTTTCATAATCACTAGCTTAGGAAAAGGAGGGGTGAGCCCTGGCACCCTACCAGGGACAGCTGCTCTGTCCCGGGGAGTCCGGAGAGGGTGGGACAAACCAGAAGCACAGCTTCTGGCTGGCTTGCCAAAAATTGTCACTGGGGCCCAAGGGTGCAAGAGCACCTGGCTCTGGGGGTCCCAAACAGACCAGAATTGGCCGCTTGCCACTGACAAAGCCCAAAGGCAGAGAGACATGTTTCTTGGAAACAAGAAAATTTATTTCAGTGACCCCAGCACAGGGGAAACAGCTGTCTCCAAAGCACTGAAAGTACTTCTAGGTTTATACAAGGAAAATGTGGGACAAAGTTGGTGGGTATGAGCTGGTGGGCAGTAAAGATCAAGTCCATCATTGTCTTGGGAACAATCAAGTGGGGTCTTGCTCACATCAGGTCAATCATTATTACCTGAGGGGGTAATTTTGGTTCCCATCATACGTTGCCTGCTGGGTCTCTTGCCTACATTATAAGATAAGCTGGAAAGAAGAACTTAATCAAAAAGTACATGTAGAGACCACTTTGAGCAATGGAATGTAGAGCTGTTACGGAACCAGGCTGGAATGCTGGTGGAAAAACCAAGCAGCACTCAGAGATCTTGGTGGATTGGAGATTTATTTTACACCAGTGGGCTCAGAGGAGACTGTTTCTCCAAAGGTCTGAGCCCGAATGCAAGTGGGGAGGGTAATTTATAGCCGACAGCCTCCATATCTGTGGGGGTTTTCACGCACACAGCAAACAAAGGAAGAAACCGGAGGAGGGGTCTCTAAGCTAGAGACCAGTTTGTTGCAGTCCAATCAGCCCTCTTTGGTGTACTTTATCCACTTCTCCAACAGAGCAAAGCAAAAGGACCCATACTGACCCCGTGGGTGATTACAAACAGGTCCATCAGGGGACCCACCTCAAAATATCCATAGGCCCTAAGTAACCAATGGGCTACTTATACCCAGGCACTGGTACCCAAAAACGGGAAAATTCCATACCTCCCATACCTTGTCACCTTCCCCCTTTACATACAGACCCGACCCACTGCCTCACTGCAGACAGTCTCTGCTTTGCTGTCCTGCCCACTGCTCCTGTGCTATGTATTCCATAAATTTCTATCTTCCTTGTTCTGCCTCATGTGAAATATTTCACCACCCATGCTCTGGGCTTCCACCCGGTCAGGTCACCCCACATTTGGGGGCCCTATCCAATCAGAAGAGACAGCATAGTACCAACTGAGGTAGTTAAAATGACTGAGTCCTCTTTCAATACCAATTCTCCTACTAGCTTTTACCTTAATTCCAACAAGGCTTATGTTCCCACCTTTAGCCTCTATTAGGACTTCATCAACAGTTTTATAAAATAAGGTAGGGGGAATGTTCCCCAACCAGACATATCCATTCCCATAAAACAGCCAGGTGGAAAAGACACAACTTCTTTTTGTAAAGCCTGCTCAAACATTCCTATTTTCATAATCCTATCAACCCTATTGCTTTTAAGACCTCTTTGTGTGAAAGAACGCCACAGGCTTGAAATGACATCACTTGAAGCAAGTCACCAAACTGGGGTTTCATACCTAATCTAACTGCAGTTCCAACCTCCCCAAGAAATACGTCCTAACTGGTCATTCAGGAATTCTAATTTGTGCTAATAAAGTAATCCGCAGCAAGGGCCTTCTCCGTCCCCCAAAGGAAGATGAGGTAATCTGCATAAGACTCCCTGCTCTTCCACTAAGGGAAAGTGACCTTGCTGGAATAATCTTTTTCTTTGGCTATTAACAGCTTGCTCCATCCCCCTTCCTATAAAAACCTTCCACGTTACACAACTCCTCCAAGCTCCTCTACTCCCTCTACTCGTTAGGTGGGTGTGCTACCTGACTCATGAGTCATTTAATAAAGCCAACTGGATCTTCTAATTTACTAATTTACTCTGTTGAATTTTGTTTTTTAACATCTCAGTTGTAACCCCAGTCAGGACTTAATACCGGTTTGCAAACTGGCCCACGTACAAGGAAGGTAATGAGAGATGGAAGAAAGAGACAGAACATTCCACATTGGTGGATGGCACTTACTCACGAGGCTTGTTTAGATGGCTGCAAGATGAGTGGGTCTCTGTACCTGATGCCAGAATCTTACAAGTTTATATACAGGCATTAACACGGTTGAGTCACAGGTACTGTCCAGATGGTCTCAACGGCACATTGTTCTCTCAAGGCTTTGTCCTAAAAAATCACTCCAGCTGTGGGGACGGTGGGTGAAAAGCATATCTGAAGGACCAGGATGGGGGTGAGGGACATCTGATCGCCCAGTGCCAGCTAACGTGTCAGTCGGTGGTCATGCCATCTCCATGATCTCCTGCCACAGCTTCACCAGTGGCTTTTGGTACCACAGTTTGTGGGGCTTCTATATTAGAACTTCCTAGAAATTTCCCTTTTCTACTCCCTGACCATTTCACCCACTCTTGTGCAAAAGTCTCTGGGTCTCCAGCAAGGGTTGAGCCAAGGAACCTGTCCCACTGCTCACTCTTTACTTTGATTAAGCAGTGTAATTGTTGCCCCAAGGGATTGCTGGTCAGTTTTCTCATTGTGATTTCTGCCTCTCAGCTTTTCAAGTGTCTCCAAATTGCAGTAAATAGAGCAGACCTGTTTGAATCTCTTTAAAGTTTGGGGACCAACCGGGATTCATGTTGCTCCCCCCACTAAAGCTTTGGTAGTGTTGTGTCACACCCTTTGTTTTAACACCATCAATGTCCATTTTATTCATCCCATTTCTCTTTTTTTTAAATCTTTACTTATTTTCAAGAGAGTGCAAGTGGGGGAGGGGCAGAAAGAGGGGGACAGAGGATTAGAAATGACTCTGAGCTGACAGCAGACAGCCCAATGTGGGGTTCGAATCCACAAACTGCAAGATCATGAGCTGAGCGGAAGTGAGACACTCAATCAACTGAGCCACCCAAGTGCTCCTATTCATCCTATTTCTTTTTATTATTCTTATTCTTTTTAAAAATTTTTTTAACGTTTATTTATTTTTGAGACAGAGAAAGACAGAACATGAACGGGGGAGGGTCAGAGAGTGAGGGAGACACAGAACCTGAAACAGGCTCCAGGCTCTGAGCTGTCAGCACAGAGCCCGACGCAGGGCTCGAACTTATGGACCACGAGATCATGACCTGAACCGAAGTCAGATGCTTAAACAACTGAGCCACCCAGGCACTCCTTTATTATTCTTATTCTTATTTTTAATGTTTATTTATTTTTGAAAGAGAGAGAGCACAAGTAGAGGAAGGACAGAGAGAAAGACACAGAACCTGAAGCAGGCTCCAGGCACAGAGCCCGATGCAAGGCTGGAACTCATGAACCATGAGATCATGACCTGAGCCAAAGTCAGATGCTCAACTGATTGAGCCACCCAGGTGCCCTTTTATCCCATTTCTTATTAACCACCTAAAGATTTTCACTCTGTGGGGACATATTTCACGACTAACCCCTTTCTGTTTTCTCTTTGTTCCATCCCTATCAAGATTTGCCTTTTCACCTATTATCTTAATAACTGTTTAAAAATTTCCATGTTGTTGGGAAGATTTTCTTGACTGTCTGGTCCACCTCTCCCTGTTCTCTTTTTATTTAACCTACTGTTTTTATTAGCATCTGGGAGACTCAAGAAAATAAGACAGCAAATTTGATAAGGCTTCCAGGACTCTGTTTTGGTTTTGCAATACCAAGGGTGCCTGTGTGAAAGGGCCCTCTTTAACCATAGTGATAAGGAAAGATCTGTTATAATATGGCCGACAGAACTGATAGGGAAATTCCAGTCCCCGACCAAAGACTCCCCTTCCGGGTTCTTCTTCCTAACCCACTTGCCATGCCCACCAAATTACTACTAATATGGAATACAGAAGTAGCAGACTATAAGTTGTTCTCTCTGCTTATGCTTTGGGGGAGGGGGGTGAGGGGCTCAGACCTCTGGAGAGTGGAGAGTTATCTCCTCTGAGCCAGCTGCAGATGTGAAATAAACCTCCTACCTTCTAAGATCTCTGAGTGCCGCTTAGTTCTTCCAGCTGGTGATCCAGGCCAGGTTCTCTAACAATAGCATTTACCAGGACCTGAGTAACTGGCAGATTCAGTGGGGGAAGATCATGGTCATTGTAACTCCACTCCCATGAGATTTGCATACAAAGCATATTAGCTACTTCATCTGGGGTACTCCACCTGGCTGGCATTCATACAGGGAGATAGACAGTCCCCTTTGTCAGGGTAAACTGACCTTAAGTGGTTTTTATGCAGTCGACCAGGCTGGCTGTTCACTCGGGAATAACCTCCTGTGTGTCTGGATCATGTACAGTTGTCTGTGATTGTTCCTCAGTGAGTTCTGGGTCCTGCATTAACCTAAACATGCTCCTCCACTCTGCACCATTCAAAACCATGGAAAACAGACCCCCTGTTACTCTCCTGATCCATTTCAGTTAAAACTCCTCAGAAAGCTGATGATACTGATCCACAAGATGAAACAACTCCATCATACCATACCCTCTGCTTTCAGTAGTTTTGTGACTTTGCCCTTCCCCCATGTTCACTATCTTCTTGGTGACCAGAGAGCTCTTAGAGGTATATTTTGCTGTCCCTGAATAATGTTTCCCTTAGGGACAGCTCTGAGGCTAGTGGCTTCAACTCAGACTCACTGAAGTCTGAGCTGGGTCCAGCATCAAGGTCTGAATGAGCGTTCTCTTTTAGTTCAGCTGTTACAGGCAACCGTAACCAAAAGATACAGTATTTTGCCTTTTTACTATTAGTTTGCATTTCTTTATGTATCACATGAACCAACACCTCAGGCACTGTATCCATTTCTAAATGTCATTGGCAACTTTTACTGCTTTCAGCATAGCTGCTGCTGTGGGTGACCATGTGGCCACCCAGGAATCAAAGGTTCCTTGTCTCCCACATCCTTTCTCTTCCCAAACCACATGTTTCTGTGAGCCAGGGCTGTTCTAGCAAATCCCACTTCACTGACACCAACTAAAAGATCCTGGTCATTGATTCCACTGGCGTGGAGTGGATGTAGGGGAGGGTTCCCACAGCAACAAGCAATTCTTGGACACTAGCAATGTGTCGAGAGCTCAATTCAGTGCTGACCCCCAGAGATAGCATCAGATTCCACAGGTTAAGGGTTCAGGCCTATAAAACTTCCCTACCCGTCCCCCATCTCAGATGCTAGAGCAAACAGCTCACAGAACTCAGAGAAACATTTTATTTACCAGATCACCAGATGTAACTCAGGACAGCCAGATGGAAGAGATGATTAGGGCAAGGAAAGGGGCAAGGCCCCAGAGCTTCCATACCCTCTCCACATATCTCCATATGTCCACCAACCTGGAAGTTCTCCAAGCCCTGTTCTTTTGGGGTTTTGTTTTTGTTTTTGTTTTTACCTCTTGCTTTATTACCAAGTCATGATTGATTAAATTGTTAGCTATTGCCAATTTATTCAACCTTTGGAGGAGAGGGGGGCATGTGGAGTGATACTGAAAGTCCCAACCCTCTAATTACAAGGTTGGTTCTCCTGACAACCAGTCCCCATCCTTAAGTGGGGTCCAAAAGTCACCTCATTAATGTAACAAAAGACATTTTTGTCACACTTTTCACTTAAGAAATTCCAAAGATTTCTGGGGCACCTGGGTGGCCCAGTAGGTTAAGTGTTCAACTCTTGATTTCAGCTCAGGTCATGATCTCATGGTTCATGAGTTTGAGTTTGAGGAATCCACTTTCTCCCTCTCTCTCTGCCCCACCCTGTTCATGTGTGCACACACTATCTCTCTCTCAAAAAATAATAAATAAACTTAAAAAAAAATAAACTCCAAAGATTTCAAGGGCTCTGTGCCAGAAATGGGGATACAAACCAAATGCACATTATTATAAATTACAATATCACATCCATCCAGAGCCAGCCCTTCCTATTACAGTTCAGTATTACTATCTTAAGGGAGAGGGGACTATGGCAGATCTACTCATGAGGACAGCCAGCAGGTCTCAGTTGCGAGTAGGGAGAATATTTTCATCCCCATTTTTCTTAACCATAGTTTGAGCCAAAAGAAGTATGTTTTCAGAATCAGTTTATCAGTTTGCACACACACACACACGCACACACACACACACACACACACACACACAAATGCATGCTGAGATTTTGAATGGGATTTATCCAGTGAACATACAGATCAATTTGAAGGGAATTGATGTCTTAAAATATGGAATCTTCCTATTCATGAACATACCTGCAATTTCTTTTTTAAAACTCATATAAAAAAATCTCAAAAATGGTTTATACATTTTTACACTGAGATTCTTAAAGGCTATTGTGAGACATCTTTTGGCATATAATTTATCAATACTGTTCTAAATAGTACCTCTTTTCTCTAATTGTATATTGCTGATTTATAGAAAGCCAATTTTACTGTATAACCTTGTACCAATGTTCTTGCTAACTTCTTAATAATTCTGATAATCAATCTATAGGTTTACTGAATATTCTATACATGTACTCATATCATTCAAAACTAATGAGAGCTTTATTTCTTCATTTTCAATTCTTATACCATTTTTTCATTGCCTTACTGTTTTGACTAGATGTGTAGTGCAATTTGGAAGAGAAATAAATATAGTGGGCATTTGTTTCTTATGTCAATGAAAAATATTTCAACATTTCATAACCACATTTGCTATAAGCTTTTTGCTAAAAACTTCTATTAGAATAAGAAAGTTTTCATCTATTCCTACTTAGCTAAGAGTACTTCATCATACATGATTGTTGGATTATATCAATGGCTTCCACTGTGTATGATTTTCCTGCTTTATTCTGGTAAGGAAGTAAATCACATTAATTGTTTTCTATTGTTAGGCCCCCATTCCTGGGATAGAACCAATATGTGATATATTGTGCTTTTTTTCTTTGAATGTTTATTTATTTATCTTGAGAGAGAGAGATTAAGAGAGAGAGGGAGAGAGAGAAACCCAAGCAGGCTCTGCTCTGTAAGCATGGAGCCCGATGGTGGGACTTGAACCATAAGATCATGACCTGAGTGGAAATCAAGAGTTGGATGCTTAAGTTGGAGCCACCCAAGTGCCCCGTGCTTTTCATCTATTAGTGGGTTCACGTATTAATAACAAGATTGTTGCTTCTCTGTGTATGAATGAAAGTCACCCATTACTTTCCTTCCACCTAATGTTCTTGTTTGGTTTTGGCATTAAGTTTATGCTGGCCTCATAAAATGAATTGGAAGGTATTTCCAACTTTTCTTTTCTCTAGAAAATTTTGTATAACACTTCTTTTATTTCTTACTTGTATATTTGGTAGAATTCATCCTTGAAGTCATTTGATGTTGTTGCTTTCTTTGTGGGAAGATATATACATGTATATACATGTGTTTAAAAAGTACATGTATAGCATATAAGGAGCTTGGAATCACCACTCCATCCTGACAAGTAAAAAGCTGAAAAGACTAAAAAAAAATCAACAATTCTTCTTGTATCTACCAACCTTAAGACAAAACAGCCACTTATTTTACCAGCAAAATGTATTTACTCAGGAATAGCAGAGGAATTGCAGTTAGGGACAAGCAAACTACAGCAAAAGTCATAGAGGAGTTCAGAGAACAAAGGGGAAAGATGGGAGTTGAAGAGGGCTGTTATAAGCAAGAAGTTCATTGGAGTAAACTGGGTGTTGGAAGTGTGGTGGCTTTTCATTGGCTGAGTTGTGACAGTTTCTTATTGGCTCCGCTGTTGCCAGGCAGAGAGAAAATCATCCTTCCTCCTGCTGGGGTAGTGAAGGTAGGCATCTTCCTGTTGGGTCTGCAAAGGGCTGCAGTGAATGGTAGGGTGTGAGAATTCCCTCTTCTGACTTCCTGAAACCATTTTAGATGATATTTCCTTTATTCAGTTTCATAGATCCCCGGGGGAGGGTGGGACACAGGGCAAATCACTCCAATATGAATTGGGGGGGGGGGAGGGGAGGACACAAAGATTCAGACCCTAGTGATCTTTTTTCTAAAATGATTATTTCAATCTTTTTTCTATTTTTATGTTGGGTGACTGTCTTTTTCTCACTGATTTTAGGAGTTCCTCATGTATTCTTGATTTAACTAATTGGATATGCTCCTACTTAATGGGCTACTTTTTCACTCCCTTGATATATTTTTGATAAAAAGAAGTTCTAAGTTTTAATATAGTCCAATTTATTAGTTTTTTTCTTTTGTGATTAATGCTTAAAAAAAATCTGCCTATTTCAAAATCAATATGTTCTCCTATGTTTTCCTTAAAATATATACGGTTTACCTTCACATTTAGATCTTTGATCTACCTTATAATAATTTTTGCATATGGTGTGAAATCAGCCCAAGATAAATATATTTTATCCAAATGGCTATGCAATTGATCCAGCACCATTTATTTTAAAGACTGTGTTTTCCCACTACAATGCAGTGCTACTTTTTTCAAAAATCAGGCAATGTTATATTTATGGACTGTCTCTTCTGTTCCATTTTCAGTTTGTCCTTGCGCTGAGATGTGGGAAGGTTATTTAATTATGGATTGGATTGCTTTAATAAATATAAAACCATGAGGATTTTTTCTTTTTTTTTCCTTATGTCAATTTAGAATGCATTATCTTTCAAAAGAGTGAGTCCATTTCATCTACATTTTGAAATGTATTGCCATAGAGTTGTTCAAAAACCTTCCCTTATTCTTTATGTCTGCAGAATAGTATTAATGTACACTTTTCATTCCTGATTTTGATTTTTTTGTGCTTTTTCTTTTTTCCACGATCAGTCTTTCTTAGAGTTTATCAATTTAATTAGTCTTTCTGAAGAACTCTCTTTTAGTTTTATTTTCTCAATTATAGATTTTTCTTTCATGTCATTAATCTCTGTTCTTTATTATTATCTACCATCTTTTATTTTTTATTTTTTAGTTCCTTTTTTAATTTGCTGAGGAGGAATGATTACCTTATTGATTTATTAATCTTTGCTATTTTCTACAATATGCACGGACGCTATAAAATTGTTTATAGACACTGCATTAGCTCTATGCCACGAGTGCAATGTACAGTAGCTTCAGCATAATGCAATTCTAAATATTTTCTTGTTTCTATTGTGACTTATTTCTAATCCCATGAGTTATTTAGGAGTATAGTGATTAATTTCTGTATGTATGGGAATTTTTAAAGACTTGTGTTTGTTTGTTTGGTTTGGGGGTTTTGAGGGGGAAGGTTGGTTCTTTTGGTTTGTTTTACTACCTATGGATCTTTAGCTTAAATCAATTGTGACCAGAAAACATATTCTATATGATTTCAGCCTTTGAATTTGATGAGTATGCTTTATGGTTAATTACTGTTAAGTGCTACTTGTGGGAATAAAAATAATGTGCTTCCTACAGAATCACATTCTATAAGTGCATTTTCTTGTTATGTTCCGTATGTGTCAATTAAGTCAATCATTTTCATATTTTTTCCTCATTTTCCCCAATTTTTATGCATTTCTTAACATGTCTTTTTTTAAACAGTATAAAATTGAGGGTATGTGTGTGTGTGTGTCCAGACAGATAATTATCTCTTAATTAGAGTACTAAATCTATTTACATGCAATATTTTTTGTATTTAGGTTTAAATCTACAATCCTGCTCTGAATTTTCCGTTTTCCCCAGTCATATCTTTTTCTCTTTTTTCTTGCCTTCTTTTGCTTTCAGATTATTTTCTAATCCTCCATTGTAAATTAACTCTATTTATACCTCTTTTACTATGCGTAGTGGTTTCTTTGATATTATAACATGTACTTGAGTTAATTGATTACCTTTTCTGAGACAATGCAGCCACATTAGAACACCTCCCACTTAAACTTGTAGGCATTTTTAAAATTGATGTTAGCTATTTACAAATTTTTAAGCCCCATGAGACAATATATCATTGTTTTATATACTCAATATTTATTTAGATTTACTTGCATATTTTAGCCCAATTTCAGGAAATGAATACTTCTTGGCCACCCGAACAAACTAAGATGTATTACCTCTGATGTATCCGTATACCTAGAGTGTATCTCCTCTGGTTCCAACCCCAATCACAGGGGCTTTACCAGGTCCAGCATATTTGGTAACACTGACTTCCAATTTAACTCTCCACAGACCCAAAAAACTTCCCAAAGATTCAGTCTTGTCAGATATCTGTTTTGGATTGGCAAATGCCCACCGAGCAGAAGCAATTCTGAAAACCAGGCTCTTATCTCTGAATTTCTGTTTCTTGCAGATATTGGTGCTATAATTGTTTATTGCTTTCTTAGCTATCTAATGGCTTTAAGAAAATGTCATATTTCTTTTTAATTTTATTGTCAGGCTATAAAGGGAATGTGTTTAAAAATATTTAGTTTACTATTACCAGAAGTCAATAATTGACTTTTGTAAGACTTTTTCTTTCCATTAGACTCATTCCCTAAAAATTATTTTGTTTTCCTTTGCACTCCTAAGCATCTGCTTGCATTTAATAGACAAGAAGTCAATGTTGTTGAATAAATCATTTGACAGACTTGAATGGCTCTAAGGAAAATACCACAATACATAAACAGTACTATCTCAAAGGTACATATGTTTAGAGGTGAGCCTTGAGGAAGAAAACATAGTGTTTCCATGGTAGTGTTTTAATTATTCAAGTAATTATCAGCTATACCAATGAGTCACTGAGGGTATTAATAGCAAGAGCTGAAATTTACATTCCTTTTTTTTTTTTAAGTTTACTTATTTATTTTGAGAGAGAGAGAGTGCATACACAAGAGAGGCAGAGAGAGAGGAGAGAGAGAGAACCATGAAGTCTCCACACTGTCAACATGGAGGTCAATACAGGACTCGAACTCAGAGCTGTGAGATCATGACCTGAGCCAAAGTCGGGTGCTTAACCAACTGAGCCACCCAGGCACCCCTGTGGATACATTTCATTATGCGTTTGTCAAAAATTTATAGAATGAACAACACAAGGGTGAACCCAATGTAAACTAAGGACCTCAACTAACAATAACATACTACTATTGGCTCATCGACTATAACAAATATACCACCTTAATGCCAGATATTAATAATAAAGGAAACTAGAGGGAATGAGGAGCCCTGTATTTTCCACTCATTTTTTTCTACAAAACTAAAACTACAAAAAATAGTCTATTAATTTTTTAAAATATGTTAGTTGCTTATGTTGTGGAGATTTATGAGTCTATGTCCACAGAACAAATGGGGGAAATAAAAGACTGTTTGGAAGATACACAAATGGAATCTGCTATTAGAAACCATATTCCCAGAGACTATAAGAATCACACATTAAAAAAATTCTTGAGGTTGCAGTGAAAATGATGATGATGATTAAGTATTGAAGATAAAGATCTCCATTATGGGGTTTCACATAAGAGTTTGAGTAAAATTTTTCATGTAATATAAGAGGGAGAAATGTGTTATTTCTTAATGATTATATTGATTACAAAATATGTGGTTTAAATGTCATAGTATAACTAATCTCATAAATCAAGCAAAACATCTAATTATTAGATCACCTCATATACATTTAACTGAGAAGTACATTTATATTCTTCTCAGGCAAAATAACTTCATTTGTAAAATTCTCATTGGGAATTTGGAGGTTTACTCAATTTTGAAGACAACATTATATTCAGAAATTTACAGTATTTTTTGATTGTGTACCTTACATTAGGCTGTGGGTTAAAAACCATGAGGCATATACAAAATCAAAAGACACCATGGTATGGTTTCTGCTCTGAATCTCTAAATATCATCCAATGATAAGGGTTGAATGGAGATAATTCAGTAATATCTAGTCAGTGGTCAATGTTTATAAGCAGTAAGTGGGAAACATGGAATTTATCATGCTGGTCTCTAAATGAAGGAAAATTGCCCCTGTCTGGAGAATTCAGAAAAGTCTCCATGGAGAAGACAATATTTTTCATGGGCTTAAATGGATTCAGAAGATGGAGAGGAAAAAAGTGGGAATATTAAGATGGAAAAAATTTCCACACAGATGGAGGTACAGAAAAGAGTGAATCATGTCTAAGAGTTGACAGTTGACTCAGCTTGGTTAGATCACAAGAATCTGAATACAAAGTGAAGAAGAGAATTTTTATGGAGATGAAAGGTAAGGGTTAGTCACGTGGTACACTGACAAAGCAAAATGAATGTTAGTCCTTCATTCAGTTAGAAATTAATGGGGGATATTGAGAGTTTCTGAGATATTGAGATATCTGAGCAAAAAAAATTATATTTTAGAAAAGTGAATGTAATTCATGTGTTTTGTGATAATGGAATTTATCTTACTGTATTATACTTTTCATGTCTATTTGCCTTCTAGACCAGGGACTCCTCAAGGGCAAAGGTCATATCTTACTCATCCTGTTATTTTTAGCACTTAACTCATAACTGGTACACAAAGTAAACTCTATAAATTCTTACTAATGAATAACTAAAGTAATTTTTCTTAGACAATTTAGAAATAATTTTGAGAACCCTAGAAGTATTGGTTTTAAAATACTCAAATCTGAGTTGATCTTTGATCATTGATTTGTAGGACAGCCTGTGTTGATACGAAAGGGGCTATAGAAGGGATGAAATTGTTATGGTTCAAAGAGAGACCACCTCCCTAAGAAACTACTGCTTCTCTTTAAACTCAGCATCCTTCCAATAAACTGTACCTGGGAGCTGGACACGTGAATCATTCCTTGTACCTGAGAAGTCTTTGTCACCTGTCCCAGACCCTAGCTCCTCTGAGAAAATGGCCTGTCTTTCTCCCCCCAGGGTCCCTGCTGAAAGTCAGAGTTCAGCCTTGAAACTCAGGCCAGTGTCTGGTACCCAGTGAGCTACTGCTGCAGGTGTTCCTTAGGTGGGTCTCCTGTGCATCTAAAAGCTGCTACTTGAAGATTTCATCTCCGTGCTCTCTGCACCCCTACTGTCAGGGGTGCTTGTACTGCTTACTGCCCTCTACACTGCCCTTCCTCTCAGCACCTGCCACTCGATTTCTGTACGCAGTGCCTGTGTCTCTGATATAAGAAGATTGTGTTCTAGGTCTGATCCCAGACTACTATAAATAACCGAGCCATACATAAGCAGCTCCCAAAATATTACAAAAATAACATTAACATAATGTGTATTTTTTAATTTAAAAATACACAGCCAAAATAACACTACTTCTCTTTTATTTGCTTTATCAAACTGGCATTGCAATATGATTTATCTTTCTAAATTACAAGTGTAAATTACAAGTCAATTGGGTTAAAATAAGGGGCGCCTGGGTGACTCAAGTTGGTCAAGCAACTGACTCTTGATTTCAGCTCAGGGGTAGCGAGATCAAGCCCTCCATCCTGCTCTGCACTGGGTGTGGAGCCTACTTGGGATTCTCTCTCTCTCTCTCTCTCTCTCTCTCTCTCTCTCTCTCTCCCCCACCCCCACTCACACTACCTTTCTCTCTCTCAAAAATAATTTAAAAAAGATGTTCAGCAAGTGTGTGTACTTGATACTACTGACTTTTTAAAAAATAGGATAAAATATATTAACAAAATCAGAGGTATTTCTAATATAACACATTCTGATGTCTGAGAAAAGTTATCCTCAGTACGGCATAAACTCAGGTAAAACTTAATATTGTTTATTTTTAACATTTCCAATGGTTATTAACTAGCAGAATGTCAGTGTGGGAAGAGACTTAAGAGGTCAGCAGTAATTTCCTTTTTGAATGGGACAAGTGCAGTAATCTTCTAACCTTTAAAAAATAAAACTGATTAGCTAAACTAATTCCTTTTCCACACTGAAGTAGAATGCAATGTATTTGAAAACTTTTTTTACTTCTATTCCTGTTGCAGCAAACAGAAAGTCTTTCTTGCCATCATTTTCTGGTAGTCTTTTTCCTATCAAAGCTTTATCCTAAAAGGAACATTTAGTATTTCTCAACTAAAAAATAATATTGTAATGAGTTTGCTACAACAAATTGTCTTCTCTGTAGTGAGAACTTCCTCCTGAGCAATGTTGACAGCTTCCTCTATACCACCACTGTCCCTGTCTCCATCTCTCCTGTGGCATTGCCCCAGGAATTGCTTGGCCCCCCTGTCCTCTGTATCATCTGTCTCAACACGTGAGTGAGCATTCTGAAGATTCTGTCTTTGTTTACCCAGAATCTACCACTGTGATGCTCACGCAGCAGTGTCTCAATAAAAACTTTTAAAATATTGTATAAAAGAATGAAGGAAAGATGAATAAACCATGATTTGTATCAATACACACTGAATGTATACCTGAAATCGAAAAGTGTTTCAAAATCAGCAATGCCTTTGAAAAATAACCTGACTTTCATAGTATTTCTTTCCTTCTGGTATTTTTGTGAGAGAAATAATGTAAGCCAAACACTGCCTCTCTTCATGGGTATTGAGTTCCCACTCATTCTTCTTAGGAGGAAAAATGTAACATTTTTTTGAAATCTTTTGTTGTCATTCCCTCAGGCAGCATTTTATTCTTATTCCTGTTATGACTGATCACATTACATTGCCATTTTCTCCTTTAGCATTATCTAAGACCTAAGTGAAAATTAAATGTGAATCTTTATGTTTCATTCCAAGGTTATTCACTGTGCTTTTAGAATTTTGGACTCAAGTTTTCTGCCTTTGACTCTTTGTCTATGCTGGTAGATACATTTGCTGGATACATATTATTTTTATCATTTATTTTTTATCCCAGTTTCACATCATAGGTAATGAACATTTTCAATGATTTATGTTACTTTTCACTCTGCCAGTGTCATCAAATAGTATCACAATGTAATAACAGATGTCTAAAAAACCTGTGGTAAATAAATATACTTGTAAGTGTATAGTACAGATAATGAATATACTGCTGAGTTTTGATAATTTAATTCACATAAGGTCTAATGGTTTGAATGTCTGTTAACAATGGATTGTCTTAGGCTGACTGAAGTAAACACTTACAGGGAAGTCATGAGCATTTTATATTTTATTACATTTTTGTTTCATTTGTTCTCAGTGTAGCTTGAACTAATTTATGTGAAGTGTAGTAAGTTGAACTAATGGTGTAGTTCAACAAATTCATCAGCTAAAAAGTCCAAAGCAAAATTTTCTATACATATACAAGACTAAGGATACATACATAGATGCATAGATAAATACATAGGTAGATACATAACCACTGTATATGCATAGATACATATTTTTTCTATATCTATCTATCTATCTATCTATCTATCATCTATCTATCTCTGGAATACTATACTGTGAAATGAAATGGGAGCTTATTGATATCCAAAGAGTTTTTCATATTGGTCTGTGGTCTAGTAATCCGTAGGACAGGCAAGGCCTTGTGACCTGAGGATTAAGTGCTTTCTAGTGGAATCACCTCTATCTATCTTCTCATTTCCTCAGGCTTGTGATCTGAACCAGACCTCCACCATTATTGACCAACCAAATTTTTGCTGTCATGTTTGTGACATGTTTGACCTGAGGCTTCAGCCTACACTTTCTCTGATAGAAACTGACACCAAGGTTCCTTTTTGGCAACTTGAGGCTATAAAATACCATTAAGCCTCTTTAACCATGCTTAGAAATCTTGAATAATTTTCCCAACAATAAGCCTCTCAGTTTGACCACCTTCTGGTGGACCTTCATTCCCCTATTGCTGAATACTCTTTCTCCCTGCACCCACACCATTTCTTCTGCTTCCCTATTTCCATCTCAAAAAAGGTTCATCATGTCTTCTGAAACCTTACTGCTTCTGAGAAGTAAGCATTTTTCACTCCATATTCTCAACTACATACCAAATGGTTCTCCAGTTCTTTGAATAAATTGGATCCTAGCACAGTTTCAAAGATACTGCTTTGCCTGCATCTTTCTAGAGCAGAAAACAGCAAAATTCCTCTGTAAAGGGCCACATAATAAATATTTTAGACTTGGTGAGCCATACAGTTTCTGTAGCAATTCTCCACACTGCCATTCTAACACAAAAACAACCGGAGGCAATACAAAAATGAATGAGCATAGCTGTGTTTCAGTGAGGCCTCATTTACAAAAACAGGCAGCAGACCAGATCTAGGGAGCATAATGTGCCTGCTCTAGTGTAGAGGGTTCTCATTCTGTCCTGCACCCTGCTTCACAAAAGCAAGCAGTTGAGTCACAATTATTCGAACTTTTCAATTCGTCGTTCTCCGCTCCTGTGTCAATCACCCTTCACCCAAGTCTCATCACTATCTTCTATCTATTTCTTGGTTGCTCCTCAACATATTTTGAAGAATCTGGCAATTGATTCACACTATTCCTCCTAACCCAAAGCCTATCTGGTATCTGAAATTTCACTGGCAACCATTTAATACCCAAATTTCCAAAGACAACACTTTAATATGGCAACATTTAATTCCCTGTCTGTTTCAACTCTGATTATCTTTACTTATAATCCACTTCCTCTACCCTTGCTTATGACCACATCATGGACGTTTTCATCTCACAGAAATGTTCTACTGTGAAATATTAAACCATGACATTCCACTCTGTCACTACAATATTTTTTTTTTCTTTCAGCTCTCTCCCTCTTTTATTGCCAACAAAACCTTCATTCAATCTGGTTGAGCTTTCATTCCCTTGATCCCTCACTTTTATTCCAAATTACTAAATTTCAGTGGTGTCTACTTCCTTTCCTATTCAACTTAAGCCCTACAGTAGTACCCCCATTTATTGAGTACGTATTAAATGTCAGACATTGTGCTAAGTATTTCACATGCATTGTATAATGTCAATCTTCATAACAGCTCTATGAGGTAGGTACCATTCTCTTCAGATGAGGAAAATGTGATTGTGAAAAATGAGATAATTAAAAGTCACACATCTAAGTATCAGGATGAGATTTGAATACAGGCTTGACACACCCTAAAGCACAGTATTTAAGAGAAGGAATTGACTCATTTAATGTAAGTTTATTTGGAGATTACTGTGCACCAGGTCTTGTTTTTGGCCCTGGGAATACAAAGATTAATAAGAAATGGATCTTTTCCTCAAGAATGTGAAGTTTAGTTGTAGAACTCTGCATGCAATCAAATAAATACATTGCAACATATTGCAATAATTAAGAAGCATATAAAGTAATATGGTAGCAAATGGGAGAAAATGATGAACTTCCTTTGGAGGAATCCTTGCAGATGAAGCAACACTTCAGCTGGATCTTAAAGCACAATTTGAAATGAACCAGGTAAAAAAAAAAAAAATTAAGGAATATTCCAGAAAGGGGAAGGAATATGTACAAAGGTATTGAGACACACTTCAGCTTGTGTGATCTTCCATGGCTAGAGAACAAACGTGAAAGGGCTGGGAGTGCTAGAGATGAAACTATTCACAAAGTAGAGGCCGATCTTGAAGAATCTTGAATGACTTCTGTGGAATTTGGAAGATAGGCATCTGGAACACAATTTGGGGAGAGAAAAGATCCCGCAAAGAAGACTATACAGGTAAAGGATATCAGATAAGCAGAACAACCAGGTCACAGAGGCATTCTCTAAGTCAAGGAAGAAGAACATCTTGAGAGGGGTGGAAAGGAAAAAAATGTTTCCAATTCATCAAGAACCAACAGAACTATTGGATCAGTGGCTTAGAAACAACTTCACTGGAGTTTTGGAAGCAGAAATCCCTTAATGATTTAACTGAACAGTTCAGACTATTTTTATGTGTCCAACTTGTTTATCAAATATTATAATATGTTTATGTTGACTAGTATCAAAAGCTCTCCGTATATGTATATCAATACAATTAACTCTTCTTTTGGGTTATGTCTTTTTTTTTTTTTGGATATGCACTATTTTTAGACTGAAGATACTAAAGAACAGATAGCTACATTTTTGATATGCTTTACAATGATTTTTGATATTAAAGTACAATCATCAGCAGCTGTGTTTTTCTCATTGGAACACGTGCCCTCTGATTTATGAAAAAACTTAACAAACACTTTCCTTATTATTACTTGTATCTGTTCTCATGCTTCCTACTCCTATCATACGATTTCACATGATTATAAATAGTCATTTTCCCAGTAAGGATTAAAAACTCATTTGCTCTTTCTTTACTCTGCCAAACATATTTCACATTTAAGAAAAAAATCCCACCTTCAAAGTCTTGTTAAAATTCAAAGAATTGATTTTAAACTTTTGTTACTTGACTTTTCTAATTAAAATACATTTATGCTCATGGCAAAAAATATGAAATGTTAATTAGTAGTAAATGCTATTTAATTGTTAATAATAGGGAAAAGTAATCATTTAATGCCAGAGCAGCCTAATGTTTTTATTTTTTTAACTTGAGTTTCAAAAATTGGTATAAAAGAACAGAAACATGCAGAAAGTTTCCAGAAATTGTGCACTTCAGACTGAAATTGCTTCATATTCTGAAATGATGGAAACATTGATGATTGTGCCAATTTTAAGTCTCAACAGGTCATAAGGTTTCTTTGCAACTGTGCAATAATGAATTACTAATTAATTATGAGAACTTGCTTCTTCAGCAAGTGCTTGCCTGTCCCTAAGATAGGTCAATGTAAAATAAAACTTTTCACCCTGTTGTACACTGCAGGTTTCTGCACTGAGGATACTAACTAAAAGGTTGTTGTTTGAAATGACTAGACAGTGATCTTTGTGAAATAAAATGGTTGGCTGATTTCATTCTGTTTCCTTTTGCTTAGGAGGTTACCTGAGGGTGACAGGGAGACCTCTCTTGAGCAGCATTTATTTTTACAACACTCTCAATGAGTTGAATCTGTAGGCAAGTCACAGCATTTATTGAGCATGAAGAATGAACAGTGCTGTGAAAACAGGGGCA
Organism: Panthera uncia; assembly: GCF_023721935.1. Lineage (NCBI taxonomy): Eukaryota > Metazoa > Chordata > Mammalia > Carnivora > Felidae > Panthera > Panthera uncia. The sequence goes on from NC_064808.1 coordinate 69,005,804, forward strand.
GGATTCCTACCCATATGGTAAAAATTATACTATCACTGGTAGAATATATGCACATGTAATTAACTAAACACATTTCATTGCAGAAGGGTCCCACACCAGTAATATGAGGAATATCATCATCTCTCAACCCTCTAGTGATATCTAATCAACCAATGCATTGTTAACAAATAAGTTTAGTTAACAGATAATATGCTAAACTAGACTTGTACCTGCAGCCTGAGTGTGGAAACCACGAGAAACTGTCTAAATGTTCATCTGCCTTGTTTCCAGTCATTGGGGAATTTCCTGTTTCTGTATCCATTTGGAGTCTCAATCTTGAATCCATGTTCACACTTTCCATACTATAATGTCTCTGTGGAGAGCTTTGCTTTTGATACTCCCCTCTCCCTTCCTCTTATCCTCTACCTCCATTATTACCACAGACAAGTAAGCTGTAATTGTTTTTAAATGGCCCCAAATCCCTTGCCCCTGTTTCTTTGAGAGGTGGAATTTTGTTCTCTACTGCTTTAGTTTGGGTTGGCCCAATTACTTGTTTTGGCCAATCAAATATGGCATTAGAAACTGGGTGTGAACATTAAGACCAAATCTTATGAGATCTGTAGCTTATACTTTTGTGCATGCAGACACTTCTTCTTGGAACCCAGCCACCAGCTGGAAGAAGCCCAAACCATGTGGAGAGGCAATGTGGAAGAGAGTCATGACACTCTGGCCAACAGCCCCATCTCCACTTCAGTTCTGAGAAAACAGCCAGCACCAATTGCAGCCATTTGAATGAACTGTCTGGGAAATTCTAGTTGAGCAGAGCCTCCAGATGACTACAGAACCAGTTAACATCTGGTCTACTACTGCAGAAGGACCATACAGCTGAGCCCAGTTAACACAGAAGAATGAAAAGTAATTAAAATTCATTTTAAGCTACTAGGTGTTGGGTAGTATGCAACATAGCAATACATAACAGAAACACTAACTGAATTATTATCTGAGTATCTTGCTTATTAAATTTCCTATGGATGCTTGCTCACTAAAGTTTAAAGTTTTTTTTTTTTTCTGGTTTAAGAGATTTATTTGATGAGAAAGTATGGATTTAGCAATCAATGAGATCTGGCTTTAAAAAAAGACTTCATTTCTTAGTGTAACTGCATGACTTTGGGATGGATATTAAATTTTCCTTAACCTCAGCTTTCACTTCTGCAAAAAAAGAAGATAAATAACACTGACTTTTGTTTGTTTGTTTTTTAACTTTTATTTATTTTTTGAGAGACAGCAAGGGTCAGAGAGGATCTGAAGCAGGCCAATGAGATCAAGACCTGAACTGAAGTCAGACGCTTAACTGACTGAGCCACCAAGGTGCCCCAATAACACTGACTTCTTAACAGTTGTTGTAACAATTAAGTAAAACAATGTGTGCAAAAAAAAAAAAAAAAAAGTCTTACCACTGTCCACAGCAAGCACTTACAACTATCAGTTTCCTTCTCATTTGCCACATCCATATTATAGCCACATATTTATTGATTTTTCTTTCTCTTACTCTCCGTTGTACATATCTCTGTCCTGTTACTGCTCAAAAGACTGAAAAAAAGGCAAACAGCAAAAACATACTGGCAGACAGGCTAATGAACAAATGATCCTGCTTGGTGTTGGGAAGTTGCCAGGCCATCCTTCCAAGTTCTCTTTCAAATTGTAGCAACTCTTAGTGCAGGTACATTCCACTAGATCAAACCTGAATTGTCAATGTTTTTATAGTACCACATGGCTCCCAGGGAGAAGAGATAGCGTGGCTACCAAAGACACTTTTCACCTTCCTCAACACCAGTGGCTATCCGTTCCTTATTTTCCTCCGTCCTCCATGTCCTGCTCCTGACTTCACTGGTTACTGAAAATACCATTGGTAATCCAAATTATTGCTCCTGACAATATCTCCTTTCAAGAATGTGTTGTTCCTCTGCTCATCACAACTCTTCTCACAAAACATTCTGCAACTGGATACATTTTGAAATCCAGTGTAATTATCCATCTGCTTTAGCAAGCTTACCAAATATAGTCTATTTCATCATCTCTTCTTCCTTTGAATTCAGAAAATTTAGATTCCACAAATTGGGTGGGACAATTAATAAGGTACTGTCTTGGGATACGTCTTTTGTTTTCATGGTATTACATAACTGTTCTCTGAATATCGTTATTTATTCAGCAAGATTGCAAACTTCTTGAGAGCAAAGTCTAACACTTAACCAAATGGGTGATATTGAGCAAATTACCCAATCTCTTAAAACTTGGAAAATCGGGTTATAAATCCATTCTGTCCAGGATTCTTGAATTTAATGAGATAAACATATAAAATTCATAGTTTAGCACATAATTATGTTCAAGATAATCCAGTTAATTTTTATGTGTAGTTTTTGAATATGCCTAGGCATTAGATTGAAAGACACAATATTGGCTGAGTCCTTGATGTGCTCATAAAGTAAATTAGAAACTACTGTTGTCCAGGGCTGACATGATGCATATTAAAAATGGGTAACTAATATATAGATGGTACATGGAATACCAACATCAACTTTTTGGTTCAGCAATTTTATTTTCAGCAATATTCTGATAAAATCTAATATCCCCTGGACTTGTAACCTTCAGCTATCAAAAACTTAATTCTGATTGTTTTAGTCTAGCACAGGAAATAAAATCACGTGAATAAGAATTATGTTCTCTTGGATACAGGTCTAAAATAGGGATTCTGGGCAAATGAAGACAACATTAATACACTAAAAACATTAATGAACAGTGGTAAAGAATAGCAAAACAGAACCAATATGAGGTGAGTGAGGAAATGATGGGCTGAATAATTAGTAAAGTCAAAGTTTACCTACTTTCCAATTTTTATGGCCTCTAGTAGACTTGAGTTTGCAAAGGACCTAACAATCATGTAGTCCAACTACACATATCATGATGGAGAAGACATGTTATTTGTACTGAAAGGGATAATTATTCACAGCAGGAATATTTTACGTGCTAGTGAAAAACAGGTGCCAGCTGCTTACGTAGATATTCAGGTTCCCTTTCTATAGCCTCTGCACATTTGTCCTTGTTCCAAACATGGGGGCGTGTTGGAAGAAAAAGCAAACCAGAGGCTAGTGCTTGCTTGTTGAGAACACATGACTATATCACTGTTTTACATGGCTGTGTTTCACAGTTTCTGTAGAACCAGGGCCACTGCTCAAAAGTAAAAGAGTTGACTATGACACAGTTTTGATTTACTTCAGTCAAAAAACAGTGTTTGAACAAGAAGCAGTCCCTGGTCTTCATCTCATCTGAGGGGCCTTTCCATTAACTAATAAGAGGAGACTAAATGTTATATCCCTAGTTACAAGGACTTAAATTCTAGGCGCAAAGAGCACAGTGTGGATACCATGATGGATGATGAGGAAAACAATGCCACTGTGCATGACTAATCCAAGCCTCTATGTAAGGATCCCCAGGGATACCTGGTGATCACAGAAAGCCAAGTTTATTAAGCTTGCTGAACAAGTGACAGCACATGCTAACAAGGGTATCCATGGTTCTCAAGACGGAAATCTTAGGAAGAGGTACTTATAGGACTTATACTAATGTTGAGGGTGGGAGACATTAGATGGACATAGTGATTTTAGAGCAGAAGTTAGTAAGCATTGGTCAGAATTTATAAATAAGACAAATTAGTGAGACAATCATGGTCCTCTCTTTGAAAAATATGAGTTTAGTGTTAGGATAAACCCATTCACCTGTGGTCTTGTCTTGGAACACATGGATCTAAATGAGGTGACGTTAAAGTAGTTTGGGGTTACGTAATGTATGATGCATGCCATAATTTAGTATAGTTTGTTGTGCAAGTCAAACTATAGTTTGTTTCATAAACTGTCATGTCTATTTTAACTTCTCAGAATGTATGTAATAAGCCCTTAAAAGAGATGTTCAGCTTCACTACAGTGGCGGATGTCTAACAAGGAAGAATGAGGAAAAAAATATTTTCATGTCTATAGGGAAAATTCCAAACTTTTGAGTGAAAAGCCAATGCTGTTATTACTATCCTCATTCCATCCAGGTAGCTTACTGAAGAAATACCTGAGGAAAATACAACAGACACTGGAAAACTGAGGGTAATTTCCATTTCTAGAATATATCAGATATATTTTCTCATAAGAAACATTTCCCCGAACATCTGGCATAGTGAATTATTCAGACATAGTTTATCAGCCTGTTTCCTAACAAGGTCAGCAGAATGACTGGCAATGCGGGCACAGTTGTCTTTGAGTCCAAGGAAGGTATTTTGAGCATCTTGGAATGTGACAGAACCAATGATCTACCATTTGAGGAGCAAAATAAACAGTTTGGTTGTTGTTTTTTTTTTTTCCTGATGCACTGGCAAAGAGAGCTTTAAATATTGGAGAGAGGGGAAAGACAGCAAATAGATGTGGTAAATGCACTACAATACCAGGGATGCCCTTAATTCTCGACCAAATAAATATCTTGGAGGAAGTGGTGCTGTGAAAACATGTTTCCAGTTTTGTTATCCCAATCATATTAAAGAAAAATAGTGCCCCAATCTCTCTATTAAAATAACATTCTTTGGGTAGAAACAAATTTTTTTCCAAGTAATTAAATATACTTGACCATAAGCATTTGAATAAACATAGTACTTGATGGTTTCACACACTAATAAAAACAAAGAACAGAGTTTAGAACTGAGCCCAACACAGAGGCAACTGAAATTAATTATAATTCCAAATCATAGCATATGCAAAAGTCTGTTATAGGAGTTTATTTTATGAATAACTTACCACTCTTTGGTGAGAATAATTATTTAAATTTTTTTTCCTCCATGACCAAATGAACTTGTGTTCAAAGTGTAATCATGACTCAAGTACTCTTTAGAGTTTACAATTCATCCTTAATATATATATATATATATATACATATATATATATGATAATTGGTTCATATAACTAGAAAGTGTAAGGGTGATAGCTGCTTCGGGCATGGCTGGATCTAGGGACTTAAAGAGATATAACTCTCCTTCCCTTTACAGTGTTTCTTTTGCATTTTGGCTTCATGTTCACTCTCTGTTGGGTAAGATATATTGCCACTGCAGCACCCCTTAGTCTAATGTTGTAGCTTTCCATCAAAGAATAGAGAACCCCTTTTCTCTGACATGAGCATATCCAATTTCATGGGAAGTCTCTGAGTGGCCTTGCTTGGGTCATGTTCTCATCTCTGAACCAATCATGACAGCCAAAGAGATGAGGCATTCTGATAGTCGTGTACATATGCCTGTAGCTGGGAGGGCAGTGGTGGTAATTAACACCACTGCTTCATAGGGAGGGATTGGTTTTCCAAGGAAAGAAATGCTGAGCAAACATAACCTATGTCCGATTCAACCTCCAATGTACAATGTCCTAATGACAAATGACTAGATACCCTTAGCATAAACAATAATCTTTAGTTGAATCATAAGGTTCTTCATAATTTAACTCCAAATGGTCTCTCCAAGTTGCCTACTTAACTCTCTTAGATACACACCTTAAACAAGAAATATCTTTCAGTTTCTTAAGACTCCACGATTCGCCTTATCTACAGCCCCTCTCCCCCCCCACCCTTGGTGCGCTCCTCTTCTTCTCTTGATTTTAACTTCAGAGGATGTCTCCATGACTTTCTTCTAACACTGTTAGCTGCTGTGCCATTAGCTCTTTCAGTTCCCTTTACCTGCACAAACATAGCTTTTACCATATATGTTTATAGTTACTTGTCTACCTGGTGGTTAGACCATAAACTCTGGGTGAGCCATGCCTAGCACATAGTAAGGGCTCCATTAATATGTATTGAAGGAAGAAATGAGCACTGCTACAATCTTGAGAAGCCAGAGTTTTGATTCCTGCACTAGAGCTCATTAAAAAATCACACCACACAATTTTTCCAAAGTGCAGCAAAGTTTAAAAGAATTAGAAAACACAATTATCAAGATAAATTCACCACCACAGGCAGTGCCAGAGTAGCAAAATTCAGCAATTTCAGCCTGGCTATATAGAACTCAGTTCTGGGCTGTGCAATGGCTCTACTAGACTCTTGATGATCTCCAGTGTCTCTGGCAAATTCCCTAATAAAAAAGAGAATTCTCCAAACGTGGAGACAAAAGAAGTGTTGGCTAAAAACAAAAGGTTTTGAGTTAATTGCTGGCATATTTGTAATTCTAAAAAGAAAATTTCTGCCACTCCCTGGCTGATATTTAAGTAAGCATTGGGCTCTGTGCTACCAGCTCAGAGCCTGGAGCCTGCTTCAGATTCTATGTCTCCCTCTCTTGCTGTGCCTCCCCCACTCATGCTCTGTCTCTCAAAAAAATGAATAAATGTAAAAAAAAAAAAAAGAAAACAAAGAAAGGAAGGAAGGAAGGAAGGAAGGAAGGAAGGAAGGAAGAAATTGTCTCATTCAGTTCATTCTTCCCTTCTGGTTCTCCCAAGTCATTTCCATTTCTCCAACATGTCCCATATATACATCTTTTTTTAGTTACCTTCTTTGAAGTGCCTGTTTTGCTGAACTTCTAGGAATCTTCAAGGGAACAGCTCCTTTTGACCTTTGTTCTCAATCACAGATAAAACAAACATTTGACACCTCCTCACATACATGTAAATCACTACCATCTCTCAGTGTCTCCTCCCTGCTCCCCCATACCTCTGTTTCCTCATTGGTGTGCCACTGACCAAACTGTATCTGTGGTGGACACTTGGTATAATCTTTCCAGTGTCTTCTCTTAGGACTGCTTGTCACCCATCTGCATATTTTTATTGCTTTTTAAAAAGTCAGCTTTATTGGGATATACTTTACATACAGCAAATTTTACCAATTTTAAGAATATAATTCAAAAGGATTTTGACAGGTGCATCTGGGTGGCTCAGTCGGTTAAGTGTCCAACTCTTAGTTTCAGCTCAGGTCATGATTTCCCGAGTTCAAGCCGTGTGTCGGATTCTGTACTGGCAGCACAGAGCTTGCTTGGGATTCTCTGTCTCCCTCTTTCTCTGCCCCTCCCCACTAGCTCTGTCTCTGTTTCTCTCAGAACAAATAAATAAACTTAAAAAATAATTAAAAAATGATTTTGACAAATCTACAAAATTGTGTAACCACCACCATAATAATAATATTGAACATTACCAGTACCCCCAAAGGATTCCCTTATACTCCTTATACTTCAAGCTCTTCCTCCAGTCTCTGGCAACCATTTCTTCTTTTTCTCAATGTAGTTTTGTCTTTTTAAAAATTTCATAGAAAGGGGGGCACCTGGGTGGCTCAGCTGGTTAAGTGTCTGACTTCGGCTCAGATCATGATCTCACATCTCGAGCTCAAGCCCTTCATCAGGCTCTGTGCTGACAGCTCAGAGCCTGGATCCTGCTTCAGATTCTGTGTCTCCCTCTCTCTGCCCCTCCCCTGCTCATGCTCTGTCTCTGTCTCTCTCTCTCTCAAAAATAAACATTAAAAAAAATCATATAAAGGAAATTCCATAATATACAGTTTTTGTGTGTGTGTCTAGCTTTTTTCACTTGCCATAATCTTTTTTAAGATTCATTTGTGTTGCTGTGTCAGGATTCCTTCTTTTCACATAGTTTAACTTTGTAGCCCCAATCCTGACTGATGGCTCCAAGGACTGGTCACTGGGCCAAAGTCAACATGAAAGAGTTTTATTAGAGTCTCTCTGATGCCTAAAGTCAGAAATGTAGAACTCACAAACTGAAGACAGCAGTATACCCTTATCGGAAGAAAGCTAGTCTAAGATGAAAAAACAGATACAAGACACAGAAAGAATCCTGGCAGCATTAGAATCTCTGGCTTCAGGTCTTTCCGAAGACCAGCTATAATCTCTTCCCTGCAGCTTGGTTGTTTAACATGTGTTTGGATTTCATAAGTCAGTAAAGCATTTTTCCTTTTTTTCATAAAGTTGGAGGGTTATTTTTATTTGTTTGTTTGTTTATCTTTGTCCCCTTTTTTTGTTTGTTTTTTGTCACATAGTATTCAACTGTGGCTGATGGTCACTGGATTGTTATAGCCACTAGTATATAAACTCCCTAGAGTTAAAGGCTTATGGCTTATTCATGTTAGTGCTTCCATCACCTGGCCACAAGCATCCAGTATGTTTGTTAAAATGTTTAGCTAACCTTAGTCAAGACACATCCTGTCATCATTATTTGTTGACCATATACTAAGTGTGTGACACTGAGTTTAGTGTTTAGGGTAAAGATGCCATGCCTGTCTCTTATCTGTCTCTCCAATCTCATCTCATGGTAACTTCATTCTTCTGTCTTTTCCAGCCACACTGCTTATTTATATCAATGGGTTGTTCAGAGGCTGGACTACTTTCCTCAACCTTCCTCCCTCTTAAGTCAGTTTTTTCAGGGAAGTCTATTCTCCCCTTGAAGTTAAGACTTGGTTAAATGTCCCATATACAGATCCTCAAGGGACCATGCACCGGTGTCTTTAAATAACATTGATTAGAACTATAGTTTTACATTTATTATTGTAATTATTTGTTTATTGTTCTATCCAGTAGTTTAAAACCTTGAAGAGTGTACGGCTCCTGTTTGTTTTCATACACCATTATATTTACAAAGGCTATTAAAGTGCCAGAAACAATAGGGCACAACATATTTTGCTGAATGTATGAATAAGATTAGGAACCACCTTAAAGAGCTTATAATCAAATTAGGCTATACACATTTTTAAAAGGCATTAAGTCTTCTATCTTTATTTGCTAAATCTGGAAAGTATAAAAGAGTAATGGAGACACCTAGGTAAGGCTTAATGAAGGAGACAGTACAATAACTGAATCTAGTTTTAAGGGCATCAACAAGAGTATTAATTTACTCTTGTAGTAGCAAATGTTCCCATTATCTCAGTGGTTTAAAATGGCAAACATTTATCTTACGCAAATTACGTTGAGTGCTCAGTTCAGCTCAGCTCCACCTGTTTTCTCATTCTGGAATGCAGGTAAAAGGAGTAACTATATGGATATACTGTTTTAATGGTAGAGGGATAGACCTAGAGGCACTGAGCCATATGGTGCACGCACCTTCTGCTCAATTCCAGTTGCCAAGGCAGGTCATGTGGCCAGGCCAGAGTCAATGAGAGAGGGAGCATACTCACCTACCATTAGCAAGGAGAATGGGAAGAGAGATTGTAAAAACAAAAAGACAGATGGGAGAATGCTCCTGTCAACAAATGTTCGGGTAACTTCAATGTATTTTCATTAATTTTCTGTTTTATAATAGTTTTCAATTTATAGAACAGTTGTGAAGGTGGTACATGGAGTTCCTGTATACCCACATCTGGTTTCCCCTATGGTTATCATCTTACATTCATATGACACAACTTATTAGTTATAACCAATGTTATATGGATTGTTATTAACCAGAGCCCATACTTGATTCAGATTTCCTTAGATTTTATCCATCATTCATTTTCTGTCCTGCGATCTCATCCAGAATGTCATATAGTGTTTAGTCATTATGTCTCCTTAGGCGTCTTCCAATGTTTCTCTGATTCTAATGTATTAAAATTGCTTAATTGGTCTCTCTACAGAATATCTTAAGATATGGACCTAGAGGAAATATCCCTGGACATAACAAATGAATAAAAAGAGTTTTGTTTTTGAAACAAATCCAAACTGTGATCTTATTGTCTCATCCTAGCTCCTGAAACAGTTTACAACTATTGGTTTCTTAGGGCATGTCTACATCTGGAGTCTACTGAAAAACAGAGATGTGATATAGTGTTTCTTGTGGACATCTGAATGACACACATTCTAGAAAATCAATGGCTGAGTAACTAAAGGACTGGACTTCAAGAGAAATGCTGGATATGCACAACCTCTTCCATCTCTGTATCAATGACATATACATGAAATATTGAAGATAAGAAATTAGGAAGTCCTTTGGAAGCACAGTAATAAAATATGCAAAGGATTAGTTTAGTGTAGGGCTTGCACATTTTACATGTCATACTGAAGGGTATAGATGAGGTACCATAGCTGTAAGATTTTTGTCCATGGAAGAGTTTCCAACTGATTGTAGAGAAAGTAAGTGCTAGAGTAAAACAAGGAGAAAAATGTAAAGTAAATATACAGAGAAACTATGGTAACCCTGTTCTCTAAATGATAATTGGAATGAGTATTTTTTTAAATTGAAGTATAGTTGACACAGTATTACATTAGTTTCAGGTATATAACACAGTGATTCCACAACTGTATATATTACATTATACTGACCACAAGTGTGGCTACCACCTGTCACCATACAATGCTATTGCAAAACCATTGACTATATTCCCTATGCTGTACCTTTCATCCCCATGACTTATTTATTCCATAATTGAAAGCCTGTACCTCCCAATTCCCAGGATGGATATTCTTAAGTGGTTTGAAAATAGGACAGGGGCGCCTGGGTGACCCAGTTGGTTAAGCATCCAACTCTTGATCTCGGCTCAGGTCATGATCTCACAGTTCATAGGATCGAACCCCTTATTTGGGTCTGTGCTGACAGCATGGAGACTGCTTGAGATTTTCTCTCTCCCTCTCTCTCTGCCCCTCCCCTGCTCACATGTGCTCTGTCTCTCTCTCAAAATAAATAAATAAACATTAAAAGAAAGAAGATAGGATAGATTATTAGGAATGTTTTGGTTTGCAAAATTGTATAATGTTGAAATAACTAACATTTATTGAATAGATTAAGTGTTAGGTATGGTTATAAACATTTATTATCACAACAGCCTATAGGACAGATTTTATCATTTCCATTTTCCAAATAAGGGAGAGAGACACAGAAAAATTAAGTAACTTTCACAATGAATAGGAGAGCTAGTTTTCTAAATCTGGTACCAGGGTCCATGCTATAATCTCTACCTTGATTGCTTCTCTTGTGGGACATAGGTAGCACAGGCACGATGGGCACAGGTATGAACCCTCCAGACCTTCAAGGAAAGATGTGTGCCTTCATTTCTGGGAGTGCTGTCTGTAGACAAGTGACAAGTCTATTTCTGGTGTATACACAGCTTTCTAGCATTGATAACTGATATGTACTTGGCAGCCTCTTGATGATCCCCTCCCACTCCCTGCATAGTGTCCTTCTATAGGTTGTTCTCATCAGGCCCCTATGACTTCCTCCAGGGCCACTTTTCATCCGGATCTCCCAGGGAGGAGATGAAATTCATGCATTTCAAAACTGAGACTTACCATAAAGGGGAGACCTAAGCAAACAGGTATTGCCCACTAACAACCATAATTTGCCTCCATAGAGAAACACTTTATGAGTTTAGGCTATCTACATTTAGGTTAGCTTTACTCTTAGGTTTGTCTCTTATTCAGTGTCCTATGGACTCGTATTTTTGCCAAGAAGTTGTAGGAAAAGTGGGAAGTGCAAGTAAAAAACTAAAAGAGCTGTTTCACCATAAAGTTTGTAAATTATTGAGATACAAACATAAGTTTTTTTATATTCATGTGGAGTAAAGCCATACTAAAATTGGGAGAAAGATACTCCTCTGTGCTACGTGAAGAAATGCAGCCCAACTTCCGGTCACTGGCTTTGAAGACTATTGTGAGCCTCCAGGTGCCTCCAAATTGGTGCCTCCAGGACTCCAGCATACAGCAGCACCTGTACTCAGTAATGAGAGCCCTTTGCATCCAATTTATCCATGGAAAGGGAGCTGGAGCAGAAAGATTGGGCGTGGAGGAGAATTTGATGGAAGCGATGAGGCAGGTAATCAAATTTATCTGTGGCATTTTGAAGTAGAATATTTATAAGGATGTTATTAAAAGATGCGCTGAAAGCAGGCAAGAGCAAGAGTAAGACAGACTTCATACAGGTGAATAGGAGAAATGAGCAAAGGATAATCTAAAGAATCTTAAAATTGTAGATAATTAGACAAAAGCAAAACAACAACAACAACAAACCACCTAGAAGCTGAGCAGGAATTCAATCACAGTGCACACCTGGCCAAAATAGCTGTATGGAGGGATGAAATGGGATTAAAAAGATAAGACTGAGTTTGATTTCTTGAGCTTGGCTGTTGTTGAGATATATCTTTTGCAGAATGGACTTGCCAAAGATAAGATGAAATAACAGATAAAATTTAGTCTATTGGGATATACTGCAAACAGGAAGAAATAGAGGTACTCTTAGGATGCTATCCTGATGACTTATGGTCCTGCCTCTGCTTGGATACTGGAAGCACAAAGGCAACAACTCTGTCCATGAAGATGTACCTGCTGAGAAGTATAGCACAGGGCATCAGAAGACTGGCAAGCAACCTCAGTTCTCCAGTAAATGTGCATTCACTGAAAAACAACTATTATGGGATGTACTGTGTTCAAAGGGCAGGGATGTCTGCATGCATCATAGGAAGCTGAATGTTGAGGATTTAAATGTGGACTTTGACTTGAGGTCTGAGGATTCTACCTCCTGATTGTACAAAGCGACAAGTGCATCAAAGACATATATATTCTTAAAGTTCCTCTCCACTGACTGTAAGACTACCCACCTATTCTGATGCCAGCGTGAAGTAAAAGTAGGTAACACAATTACCAGGAGAAACTGAATATAATGAAAACCTAATGCTGAACTGCAATTCTCCTGGGGAAAATGTATATAAATATCTAATAAATTGTACTATAGGAGGAGAGGCTCTTGAAGCATTCGTGAATACATGTAGCAACCTCTTTGACCTTGGCCGCAGCAAATTCTTACTAGACACATGGCTGAAGGCAAGGGAAATAAAGGCAAACATGAACTATTGGGATTTCATCAAGATAAAAAGTTTCTGCACAGTGAATGAAACAATCAACAAAATTAAAAGGCAGACTATGGAATGGGAGAAGATATTTGTAAATGACATATCTAACAAAGGGTTAGTATTCAAAATCTATAAAGACTTTATCAAACTCATCACCCAAAAACTAAATAACCCAGTTAAGAAATGAGCAGAAGACGTGAAAAGACACTTTTCCAAAGAAGACATCCAGATGGCTAACAGACACATGGAAAGATGCTCAACATCACTGATCATCAAGGAAATACAAATCAAAACCACAATGAGATATCACCTCAACCTGTCAGAATGGCTAAAATTAACAAACAAGAAACAACAGATGTTGGCAAGGATGCAAAGAAAGGGGAACCCTCTTGCACTGCTGGTGAGAATGCCAACTGGTGCAGCCACTCTGGAGAATGCATGGAGGGTCCGCAAAAAGCTAAAAATGGAACTACCCTACAATCCAACAATTGCACTACTAAGTATTTACCCACAGGATACAAAGATACTGATTCAAAGGGGTCCATGCACCCCGATGTTTATACAGCATTATCAAAATAGCCAAACTATGAAGAGAGCCTAAATGTCCATCAACTGATGAATGGATAGAGAAGATGTGGTATATATATATATATATATATATATATATATATATAATGGAATATTACTCAGCCATCAAAAAGAATGAAATCTTACCATTTGCAATGATATGAATGGAACTAGAATGCATTATGCCAAGCAAAAGAAGTCAATCAGAGAAGGACAAATACCATATGATTTCACTCATGTGTGGAATTTAAGAAACAAAACAGATTGAACATATGGGAAGGTGGGGGAGAAAAAGACATGAGAGGGAAACAAACCACAAGAGCCTCTTAATGACAGAGAACAACCTATGGGTTTGTGGAGGAGGTGAGTGGGAGATGGGTTAGATAGGTGATAGGTACTAAGAAGGGCACTTGTGATGAGCGCTGGCTGTTTTATGTAAGTGATGAATCACTGAATTCTCCTGAAGCCAGTTTTGCACTGTATGTTAACTAACTGAAATTTAAGTTTACAAAAAAGAAAAAAAGAAAAAAATTCATAGTGTTGTTTGAGATTGTGTTAAATACCTATACATTTGAAGTAGAGTAAAACCTTCAATAAACAAAATTTGCACCAGGAGTTTGGAAAAGAGACTGACTAAAGAGCACTGGAATCATCAGTAAAGACTTCATGGAGAAGAGGGGCTGAGTCTTGCAGGATAGGAAGAATTTAGATAAAGGAAAGGACAGCGTTCCTGGGTGGTCAGTCGCTAAGCATCTGACTTCGGCTAGGTCATTATGATCTCAGGGTTTGTAGGTTGGAGTCCCTCATTGGGTGAGCTTGAGCCACACCTTGGATAAACACGAGCCCTGCTTTGGGTAAAAAGAAAGAAAGAAAGAAAAAGAAAGAAAGAAAGAAAGAAAGAAAGAAAGAAAGAAAGAAAGGACAAGACCAGCCTCTCTTACCTGAGCCCAGCTTCTCTCTCTCTCTCTCTCTCTGCCCCTCACTCACTTGCACCCTCTCCTTGTCTCTCTCTCTCTCTCTCTCTGTCTCAAAGCAAGATGTTGGATTTGAAGTCAAATAGACCTGAAATATTTACTTTGCTTACAATGAGGTCTGTGTCTTAAGCAATTTAATAAACACATCTCGAGGGGCCTTAGTTTCCCTCGTGTGTGTGTGTGTGTGTGTGTGTGTGTGTTATCTATTGAATGTCTAGGAGAAAAGCAAGTCATTTTAATATCCTCTCTTTGCCCTCTCAGTTCCACTGGTTTTGGCAGACCCACATTATCTTCCAACCACATTTCCTAGCTACTCCAGGAAGCTAAAAAATTCATCTCTAAACCATTTGTGTCATTCCAAAATTCTGACATGAATAGTTCTGCCGGGTTCATAAGCAAATGAGGAGAAGGTCTACAGCAGTAGTCTCCAAACTGCTTCAACAGATCAGTGAAAAGTTTGGAGAATGTATTTTGAATCTATGAACAATGAATATATATGAAAAATAAATATATGTATATATGAATAATAAATATATATGCATGCATATGAATAATGAATATATTTACATATATGCTGAAGTATACATTAACATATATAAATAATATTAATATATATATTACATATATATTAAATATTAACAAGCCTAAATAGTATTTTAATTTTAGATAAAAATAACGACTCACAGAAGTGTTAATATATTCTTTTACACTTCAACTGATTGTCTTGTATATTCCCTAAAGTGCCTATGGAGCAGAGATCCTCTTAAGTTCAGTCCAAAAGGCCAGAGTGTGTACATTCTAGCAAATCTGTCCCTATCACGCATGCCCTGTGTTCTTGGCCTCAGGTATCATCCTCCTTTTCTGACTTGTTCAAAGAACTATTCCAACATGTACCTAAAAAGGTTATGTTTGGTCTCAATGGTAAAGATTAAATTAACAATGCATTAAGAAGTACACAGATCAAAAGAACTTTTTCAAACAACCCAAGCTACTACTGATCAAGAATTCAGTGACCCTTGTTTAGAAAAAGGCTGAAGATTAAGAGGGAAGGTAAGGGGCGCCTGGGTGGCGCAGTCGGTTAAGCGTCCGACTTCAGCCAGGTCACGATCTCGCGGTCCGTGAGTTCGAGCCCCGCGTCAGGCTCTGGGCTGATGGCTCGGAGCCTGGAGCCTGCTTCCGATTCTGTGTCTCCCTCTCTCTCTGCCCCTCCCCCGTTCATGCTCTGTCTCTCTCTGTCCCAAAAATAAATTAAAAAACGTTGAAAAAAAAAATTAAAAAAAAAAAAAAAAAAAGAGGTAAGGTGTGCATTTTACTTGCGACCTCATCTAACTGAAATGGCTGGGTCCCAGTCCCCAGGAACCACCAGGTGGCCCAGCCTTCACCACGTGGAGAAGAGCCCTTAGGAAACTTTACCTGTGCCATTTTCCTTTAAAAGAGTGTTTTGATAGCTCAAGCTTCTCCTCTGAAGAAAAAACTGTATCTTGCTTCCATTGCTTCTGATTCCTCTTTGTCCTCATGCATTATGCCTGATTTCAGTCTTAGGATTAAGACCCCCCTTTTACACCCCCAAGCAGCCCTTACCCCTCTTCAGCTTAAAATTTAAAAATCACCTCGTGTGTGCCTTCCCTCTCCATCATAAAACTAGTGGATAGGGTTAGATTTTGTAGAACCTTGTTAGAGAAGTTTAGATTCATTGTTTTAAATAAGTCATTGAGGATTTTGTTCTGAGAATTTGCAAGACTTTAGGAAGACACTCTTGTCTGCCAGATTAAAGAAGCATAGAATATGGAGGCCGAGAATGATTGGGAATGGGAAGAAGGGCTCAGAGCTGTACTAGGGGACAATCTGGCTGTGGTGTGTTGGGAAAGATGGGCACTCAGGTGCCCCAGTGGTTTACAATATTTATGGTAGTTATCTGCAATGCACATGGGATGAGCAAACTGCTAGATGCTATTTAATTATTAAGTAATACATTATTGACGAAGTCAGATGTTGGAGGGGATTCCGACACATAGTTGAAAAGTAACTCATGTTCTGGTTTTGGTGCTGCTACCAATTAACTGCAGTTTTTGGCAAAACACTTATGCCTCTAGTTTCTCTGCCATTAAAAAAAAAAAAAGATATTCAATAAAATAAACTCCAGTAATCCTCTTTGTCTAGAATTGTATGATTGTAAAAAAATAAATAATGCCTAAATTTGGGGGAAATTCCTTCTTTCTTCTCTTTTCTTTCAAACATCATGTATCTTTCTTCAAACACTATTACTTTTTCGTATATTTTATTAATCTGCACATGTGATCCCATCACCAAGTATTTTTAAAAGGAAGCAGCATATAATTTAAAAATCACTGTATGATATTTTAATGGTAACTCAATATAAATAAAATCAACATTTAATAATTGACCATTATTTCTTTGAAAAAAAAAGTGATCAAAATCATATTTTCCACTGGAGTTATAATATTGCAGTATTATGAAAGAACTAAGAGATTTCCAAAACAAGGAAGCCAAGTTAAGTGGCATGTTGATAATTTGACAAAATCCATGCATATGACATATGGAGAAGGACCCCTCAGTTATCTGCTTTCATGGATGGAGACATTAGTAGAAAATCTAAACACAATCATGTTATGTCTACCTCTGAAGTAAGCTTGCAAAACTATGCATAAACATGACTGTGTCTAAAGCTTTAAGAATTAACAATACTTCAAATTAAATAATGACATTCTAATTCAGGAGACACAGGAAGTGTCTAGTTTCACCACACAACCAGTGTTTTGAAGAGAATGAAAATTATCACCTCTACTTCCAAACAAAGAAATCCCTTAAAACCAACTAACTTATTTCATGTTTAATTTGTCCGGGCAAATAATATTTTGATTTAAATAACACTCTTGGTGGATTGAAATAAGCTTAGAGTCAGAAGATCTGTATTTAAATAGCGTCACCTCCTTTTGCTAGCTATATGGCATTGAGCAAGGCTACAAACTCTGAACCTCAATGTGATCATTTGTGATGAGAAATTAATAATAGAGTTTTATCTACCTTATGTTCTTCACGTGAGTACAGATAAGACACAATAAAATGATTAATGTGGAGTTATTTTATAAAGTATTTACATGAGTGTTTGATGAATTACTACAGATAATACAAAACAAACATAACAATATAAATAAGTGATATATACTGCATTAACTTCATATTTTATGCAAATGTTGTGAAATAAGCCAAGTTCTTTTAAAAGGACTCTACTTTTGGGATAATATGATCTATTTGAGAAGACATACAAACAAGGGGACTTAACTTTCTCCCACTATCACTGTGGGAGCTGGTATAAATTTAGGGCTTCAAGAAAGCATGGAGGCCACCAAATGAATACCCATTCTTTACAGCTGAGGAAACTGAACTTCAGAGAGTTTTGAAGTACAATTTGAAGAAAAGATTCAGAAGAAAGCTGACATTTGCAAGTGAGATCTGGCATTAATAAAGGAAAATGTTGGGATGCCGGGGTGGCTTAGTCGGTTAAGCACCGACTTCAGCTCATGTCATGATTGTGCAGCTGTTGGGTTCAAGCCCCACACTGGGCTCTGTGCCGTCAGCTCAGAGCCCGGAGCCTGTTTCCAATTCTGTCTCCCTCTCTCTCTCTGCCCCTCCCCTGCTCATGTTCTCTCTCTCTCAAAAATAAATTTTGAAAAAAAATAGTAATAAAGGAAAATTTTGTTAGGGCATCTTGCTTAATTGTAGATACAAGAAGTACATCTCTAAATCATAACAGTTCCTGGGAATAGTGGGTAGAATAATTGACTAAATAACCTGCAAATGAGTAACAGTCCATTGTGGCTTGAAAGTTTATGATAATCATGATACCCAAACTCCGTATCACTAACTTATGAGGATTTTCATTCAGAAAGTACGGGTAAGACACTAGACAAGACTATGAGGTTTTCAATTAGACTCTCAACTTTGGCATGTGTGCCTTCATAAACTCATGAAATGGGCACTGTACTTTGCACAGTGCCATGTGATACTGTTTTAGCAACCAGAGCACTAAAATTCTGCAAGTTAGATCAGTCCTAGGCTGTCAGGCAGAACAAGGCACAGGTGCTCAATCATGGGGGCCTAGAACACTGTATTTTTTAAATTGTTATTATTTTTTAATGTTTATTTATTTTTGACAGGGAAAGAGACAGAATGCGAGCAGGGGAGGGACAGAGAGAGAGAGGGACACACAGAATCTGAAGCAGACTCCAGGCTCTGAGCTGTCAGCACAAAGCACGATGTGGGGCTGGAACTCACAAAGAGTGAGATCATGACCTGAGCTGAAGTCGGACACTTAAGTTGGACACTTAAGTCGGACTTAAGTCCGACTGAGTCGGACACTCAGTCGGATGACTGAGCCACCCAGGCACCCCTAGAACACTGCATTTTTAAAACCAGGGCAGTAATAAAAGTGGTTCCTTAAGTTGTACAGTGTTTCACATACACTATCTCATGTGATAGTGAGGTACAATATGTAGAGTTCTCCATGGTATAGATGAGGAAAAATACGTGACTGAAGTCACATAGCAAGTGAATAATGAAGCTAGACCCACACTTCCTATTCTCTAACCCAAAGTCCAGCCTTTTGTGTTTCACTGTTCCAAACTTGTCAATAATAATTATAGCTATTATTTACCAAGCACTTAATTATGTGTCAAGCACCATGCTGAGTTCTTTAGATGCTCCATTTCATTTAGTCAACCCAAACCCCAGAGAGAAGGAGGCATTATTACCCGCATTTCATAGACAAGGAAACTAAAGTTTGCAGGAGAAGCAGGAAGACTTTGTTCCAGGTCACAGGGCTACCAAGTGGTGGAACCAGCGCCTACCCCCATGTCTGTCTGACTTCAGCCTATCCTACCCCTTCCCCCAGGCAGCTTATGTATCTCTGGCAGCTACCATTCCAGAAGCTTCCCCTTCAAGGAGTTAGTTTGACTTAAAAATATTAAGGCAGAGCAATGAAAGGACTGCACTATTGGCTTTTAGGGGTCTCTTTTAGTATCTATTATTAAAATGTGATATAATTTTATATAATCCATACATGCTGAGTTTAAATTCCCTGCCCAGTGTATATCCCTCTATCAGGTTGTGTCTTTTTTTTTCTCTTCTCCCTTTCTACCTCACAAAACATAGTCAATATGTATGTATCAGTGACATGTATAACTACCCTGGGACTTCCTTGTGTTTCACATGCTCAGGAGAGTCCTGGACAATGACAAATATTCTAAAACCTTCATGCAGTGCAGATTTCCCAGCTGTATTACCTATGATATATCTATATTTTTTTTCTAGAATCTAACATACTCTTGAAACATATTAATTCCACCTCCTACTACCAACATTCATCCTGCCTGCTTTGTTTTTTCTTCCTTCCTACTTTCTCTCTTCCCCCCATTCTTTTCTTTCCTTCCTTCCACCCTCCATGTAATAATAATAATTCAAAGTGACTATTACATGCAAACATGACCTGGGGGAACTCACTGTCTAGCTGGGACAGGAGCCCCATATATGTATTAAACAACTAACATATAAAGAGTAACAATGTGTGACAGGCTACAGGGAATGTAGATTCTCTGTAAATTGACAAAGATCATGAAAAACAGTTCCCGAAGAAACACCAGAACTGAACCTTCAACAGTACCAAAATACACAAAGAGGAAAGGAAAGGCAAGATAACATTTTATAAATTTCAAAGAGAAAACAATGGGTACTATTAATTCAGTCTCCTCTCTCAGCAAATCACCCTTTTGCCTGCTAACCAACAAAAACAGACCAAGTGCATGCAGTTCTCTGGTTTAATACGCAGGCCTGTACCTCTGTTTCTTTGCCTCTGCTGCCCCCTCTGTCTGACATAGCCTCCCAACCTCCCATCCAAACCTCCTGACTTTCCATGAAAGTCAGCTCAAGGGTAAGTCTGTAAATCCTTTGTGAAGCTTTCTCTGGTTCCCCCGGACAGGCTAGGCTTGCCTTCCTCGAGCCTCACTGCACGCTGCATATAACGCCACTGTATCTGACACTTTGATGTGTTAAATGCCTCTTCACACTGTCTCCATGCCACACTGTGTGTTACTTGTTGTCTAAATCCCAGAACACCAACAATGTGGAATGCTTAATAAATAACCAATATATGTTCCAGGAATGAATAAATTCTATAAAAACATTTGTGAACTTGGTCTATATAATTTCGTACTAGAATGGTGGCTCTGAGAGTTAAAGGCTCCATTTAATTCAGGTTATTCTCAAAAATGCTTACTCTGTGGCTTAACTCTGAGTAAAAGAATTACAAAGAAATGGTTTGAGAATGTGAGAACCGTCTCCATGAAATGAACTATATGCAATATAAATATCTAAGCAATGCATAAATATGCACAGAAAGAGATGAATGAGGCATTCAAATAGCAACAGTGTCTGAGCCTTCTAGAAGTGGTTGATGATTGCAGGTTGCCGTGGAACATCATGAATAAAAGATTAAGTGGTATGTGTTTTAGGTAGGTGGATGGGTGGGCAGTGCAGAGAACTGGTAACAAAGAGGGAGAATATTCAGAAGTGCCTAAGAGAAATAATTCATTTCCCAGTGAAAGTGAAACCCCAAACATGGCTGTTGCTAAAAGTATCATACTTACGTGACCTCTTAAACAAATTTTGTGTAATGTCTTTATAATAAAATGGATCGTTCCCTACATGGAAAAGGGATTTCACACATGTCGACCAACATCTGGAGATTGATCGTATGAAACTAAGAAAGAACATAAAGGTTTTCCAGCTTCACAAAAGGTCACAATCCAGAGGAACCTGTATTTAGAATAAAATTGAGTACATAATAGGGTACCCAGAATTCTCATGTGAGTTGACTTTCCCAGTCACCACTATCGGTGAAGGGTCCCTTTCTACTCTCTTATGGAGTAAGCAAGAGGAGAGAATAGAAGAATCAGAAGTTAGAGTTGGAAGGTTTATAGGAATCATCTTTTGCTACCCTTATTTTCAAATGAGGAAACCTGTCAGAGTCCAGAAAGGTATAGAAACTTAACAGGTAGTCAAAGAACTAAAATATGCCAGAGTTGGAGCTAAAACCCCTGATTTCTGATTCCCAGTCTGGTGTTCTTTCTTCTACACTAGGCTATGTGAAAATCAGGTCAAAAATAAAATACTAAAGCTACTAGGCTTACCATTCAAAAGCGTTTGTACAGGGAAATAGATTTGTTTCTTGTTTCAATGTCAAGTCTTTGTTTTCTTGTTTACAGAAAGACTGACATGGACCACAGTCTCCTAGTGACATCTGGTGACTAAATCAGGGTAATGCAAAATATAGGAATAATAAAAATAAAGCACCTCTCTATTTTTGTTTATTAACATTTTCTGGGGTACTTAAATCCAAAATTTGGAGGATATGTTCTAACGGTTCCCTTCCTCATTAATATGTCTACAAACAAGGCTTTGTTTTATAATTCTCTTATTTGTAATAACAGTGACTTATTGACAATCTTGTGCCATCTGAGTCTAAATTACCTAATCTATTCCACAAAGATTTATGATAACCTACTATGTAACATAAACAGTTCTAGTGACTGTGAATGCAAGGATAGATATGTATCATCCCTTTCTTTAAGGCCAACACTGCCTAGTTGGGGAAATAAAGTCATTACAGGGAATTATAATACAATGTGATAGGGTCTGAAATGAAGATAAATATAAAATATGCTGAAGAAAGAGTAACTGGGAAATCAGGAAGTCTTCAGGTAAAATGAGACCTTATTAACCTAATTGTTAAAAAGGGTTTAAGAGTCCATCTGAATTAGAAAGCAAAAGGTCCCAATCATTCTGTCAAATATAACAAAAAGCATCTAACAGTTAAATGTATTTTTATTAAATGCCATTCCATGAGTATGACTGTCACTCTATATTTCTTCAGTAGTGATCAATTGGTTCCTTGTAGAAAAGAAGAGTATGCTACTATTTTTGGTCAATAACACAGAGATGTTTCTAATATTCTCACTATTTTTATTTCTATATCTGGTGAGTACAGACTCTGGGGTCCAGAACCCAGAACTCTCTGACTTTGAAGTATTCCAGCCTTACTTATTGAGTGACTACTATGTGTCAGATATTCTCTATGATGCTGGAAACAAAATATTAAATCCATACCTTCATTGTACTTATATTCTAGAGGAGAGGAGAGTCAATAAATAAATAAGTAAAACATAGTAGTCAGATAGCTATAAATACTATTAGAAAAAATTGATTAGGGATGGGGGATAGATAGTGCTGGTGTGTGGGGTGGGGGGGGCAATTTTAAAGATTGTGGTTGGTGAAAGCCTCTCTGAGAAATTGATATTTTAGCAAAGGCTTAAAGGAAGTAATGGAGAAAGACATGGTATTTGAGGAAGAGGGCTCAGAGAAGGGGGAACAGTAAGAGTAAAAGCTCTATGTTGGGAGCATATGTAGAGTGTGAAGAACACCAAGGAGGACAGTGTAACTAATGAATGAGGCCTAAAAAGAGTAGAAGAAATTAGGTCTGGAAAAAAAAAATGGGGGAAGATCACACAGGGCCTGTTGGTGAAAAACCATTGTAGAGTTGAGGATACAGGGGTAACATTACTCAATCCAATCCAGCTTCCATGTTCAGAACAGACCAGAGGAGGGAGACACATGCTAAATCAGAGACCAAAAGTATTGTATTTACTAGGGAACAGATGATGACCACCTAGAGAAGAGTTAGCAGTGGGATAGGAAAAACCAGATTATTTATATATTTTGAAGGTATAATTAATGGAATTGATAGATGGAGCAAATATGTATGAGAAAAAGAGAGAAGTCCATTGATAGGTGACTCCAAGTTGCTTAAGCAATTGGAAGGAGAAGTTGACATTAATCGTGCAGGAAGATCAATATCAAGGAGTTGTATATCAGGAGTCCGACTCAGGATATATTACATTTAAGATTTCTCTTAACTACAGAAGTGAGGACAATCAGTAGCAGTTGAATAGAATTACGAATTCAGAGTAAGAACATTTGAGTGTCTTCAAAATACAGACAATACTTAAAGCCATAAGACTGAATGATATGGCTGTGAGAGTTAGTGTTGATAGAGAAGAGAAGGGAAGTAAGGACTGAACCTCAGTGAACTCCAGTAGAGAGATGAGAAGAATCAGTAAAGGGAGTGACAAGAAGCCAAATGAAGAAAATATTTCCCGGAGAGATTCATCCATGGCATCACTGCTGCTGAAAAGTTAATTAGAGTGAAGACTGAGAGTTTAACATTGCACTGGGGCAACTATGAAAGTCACGGGTAATCTTGAGATGAGCTGCTTTTGGAGTCCATTCCAGTGAGAACAGGAAGAAAGAAAAGAAACCCAAGAGTGAATACAAGAAATCTCTTTCAAGGAATTTTGATGTATATGGAAGCAGAGAAATCAGGTTATAGCTGGAGACTATTTTAAAGAAGGGTGTTATTTTTAAAAAGGTATTACAGTAAGCTTGCACATTTATGGGACTAATCTGACTGAGATGAAAAAATATTGCTTAAGGAAGAGAGTCTAATTGCTGAAGAGAAAGTGAAGGGGATCCAGTGCATAATTGTTACCAGAATCGTGGGCAGTTCCCCTGCAGTAGTGCAGAGGAAGAAAGAACATACACAAACAGATAGGACAGGTTAGTCCATGTGGTGGGGACAGAACAGAATTATCCACTGATTCTTCTAGGGCAAAACCAAGGACCTGGGGAGCTGAGGTAGAATGGAAGTTCTCTGAGAAAGTGGTCAGGATTTTGGAATTTTAATCCATGGACATTTACCGAGGTTTATAACAGGAGTGTTGTAAAGACTGACCTTAATACACACATGATAAGATCTTGAGGAGTAATAACTAATAAAAACTGATGATATGAGCATCATGCTGTGGAGATTTTTCAGGAGGACAGAGAAAAAAATCACCTGGAAGTGTCAACTAGGAGAAAGGACCTCTACATCCAGGTCCAGTGACAGAGGAGGTATGGGCGACAAACCAGGGCACACTTGAGAGTATATATTTCCTAAATTTGTTACTTCTATTTATTACCAGATATTTATTCTTTCAACAGATATTTATTAGAATGCCAACTCTATTCAGGTCAATAAATGAGGACTTCTTAAATCCAGACCCCGGCTCATTTGATCCTTCCATTTTTATAGGTTTCATTCATATCTATTGGCATCCAGCATGGTTTAGAGAAGATGGGCATTTATATCCCTGAGTTCTAACTAATTTCCAACTCAGAAAATTATATTGTGCTTTCCTACATGTCTTCCTGCTATTTCAATCGAAAAAGCTATTCACCTCCTCTCTATGGCATTCAGCAGAAAGAACGGTGCCTGCATGTTTCCAGAGTGGGGGACTCTAATCAAGTGGTGTTTTATATTGTCTCTTAATGGTGACACAGTGCCTTCGAAGTGCTTTCAGAGTCTGCAGAAGAAAAGTACCCAACAAACATAAGAGCTGCTAGGAACTTAATCATGTGCCCTGAGCAGCAGATCACTCAAATACAATTGGCTAGAGATTTCATTGTAATCTTTTTCACTGGTCACATGTCGCATCCCTGGACCTCATGTGTTCTCACTCCCAGGCTTACAAATTGTGTTTTCTTGAATTCGTTCTCTTTTTCAATTCGCACGATCCTAATGATTCTTCTTTGACAAGAGTTTTTCACTCTGATAGTTCAATTCATCCACATGCTTATAATGAGCAAGATCTTGGGTCCTAGGGGGAAAGGGAATGAAAAGATGAATGAATTCTGGTCCCTACAGGCCACAAGCCTGCTGCAAAGAAGGAAGTTTGGTGCACACTGCCTCCCTAATCCTTTGGCGAGGAGAGAACAGAATATTGTCTCAAGCCTCCTCACGTTAGCAATCCCCTGGGGTGGTGCCTGAAAATAGGAGTTATTAACAGGCACCTCAGATGTTTCTTGTGCACACTAAACCATCCTAATAACATGCTTAAATTTCTGATCTGGATCTTCCCTTTAGTTAAGTGCCAAGGGATCTTACCTCCCCCCATATCCTCCTGCTTTAATGTCTTCAGGTCACGTTACTGTTTCTCAGAAGCTCTATTTCTCCTTTTGTTTACTATAAAGTAAAACGTGTAGTTTTTTCAGAAGACAGAGTGTTCTAAAATCGCACTCTGTGTTTTGGGGAACAGTCTCCTTCAGGGAAAAAACAGCTTGTGAAGTTAGAGACCTCTTTCCAAATCACAGCGATCCTTGAGAAGTCTGGGTGATAACTGGCAGGGTATAATAACATGAGTTCGAAGCAATGGTGGAATAAACTTCAATCCCCATCTGTAAACGGGGACAACTACGGGCTACCTCAGAAATATGAAGGGGGGTGCCTGGGTGGCTCAGTCGGTTAAGCCGCCGACTTCGGCTAAGGTCATGATCTCATGGTCCGTGAGTTCGAGCCCCGCGTCTGGCTCTGTGCTGACAGCTCAGAGCCTGGAGCCTGTTTCAGATTCTGTGTCTCCCTCTCTCTGACCCTCCCCCGTTCATGCTTTGTCTCTCTCTGTCTCAAAAATAAATAAACATTTAAAAAAAAAGTTTAAAAAAGAAATATGAACGTAATTAAGACAATGTAAATCTTTATTCCAGTCCCTGGCAGTTAGTAAGCCTTAAAAAAATAATATCTATTATTGCTACATTATTCTACTTCTTCTACTTCTCTGTGCTCCAGACAAATGGACTGCTAATGACGCAGGGGTTTTTGTTCATTCTCATCTTGACAAGTATAAATGGGCTCTTTCCCCACGCTCTATCAAAATCAACTGCTCTTTGTAAACTGAGCTCTGATGCCCTCCCTTGGAGGCCTTCCCAGACCATCCCTTGGCCAAGGGTGATCACTGTTCCCTGTTCTTTATACACAGCTGTTTCTTTCCTGCTTGACAATTATCACGTATTTGTATGCACTGAAGTTACTGTTATAAAACCACTGTTTGCCTTCTTTTCCTTCAAACCATTTACATAACATGCAATTGTTTTATCTGTGTATATTCTTTTTTTTTTCCTTTGTGAATATTCCTCATGCTCCACCCCACCAGTGTCTTCCAGACTATGTGCCCCATAAAAGTAGGGATCATCGTCTCTTGTCTCCACCACCGTATGACATGCAAGGTGACTGAGTGCTAGTTACATAATTATATCACTCAATAAGTATTTGATGAATACATTTTGGATTTTAAGGTAGGAACCATGTCTTACATTTTGTGTCCTCTACAAAACTACCACAGAGCAAAGCATGTGACAGACAAGGTTACTTCTCTTGATGACGCATACTTTGGGATGGGGGAAAAAAAAAAACACCAATGGAAAAAAATGTGCAGTTAATATGATAATTGTTTTATAGAAGCACTGTATTCGTTTCCAGGGCTGCTACAACAAAATGCCACAACTGAGGGGCTTAAACAAGAGAAATTGATCTGCCTCACATCTCTGGAGCTGTCTCAAGCCTCCTCACATTAGCAACTGTCCAAGATCAAGAAGACCGAGATCAAGGTGTTGGCAAGGTCAGTTCCTTCCAAGGGCAGCGGGAGAAGGATCTATTTCATGCTCCTAGTCTAACTTCCAGTGTTTCCTGGTAATTACTAGCGTTCCTTGGCATGTAGAAGCATCACGCTAATCTCTGCCTTGTTCTCACAAGGCATTCTCCCCCTCTGAATGTATATGTCCAAATTTTCCTTTTTCATAAGAACAACGGTCATATTGCATATTGAATTAAAGCCCACTCTAAGGTCTGCATTTTAACCTAATTTCCTCTGGAAAGGTCCTATCTCCAAACAAGATTGCATTCTGAGGTATTGGGGGTTAGGACTCCAATATATAAGTCTTGAAGGAAATATTCAACTTATAACAGGCACATATAATTTGGCTGGAGCACGGAAGGGCCCCATTTCTATACTTAGCTCACAAAAAGATTCAAGGTGGCTTACAAAAGATTTACAGAGTTTAACAGAATGAAAAATAGCAAGGATGTAGGGAATATGTGTTAAATTAGCATGCTTCCCTAACATGTAATGGGACATAAAATGGTTAACCTAACTATTTCAGTTCAACCTAATTCAATTCAACCTAACCTAAACTGTTTCAATCAAGGGAAGATAATAAATGCTGTAATATATGAAGTGCCAGGTCATACACATTTCTGTCCAATGAGAGGAATTTTTTCATTTGAGATCTCCATGAATATACTCCTCCTGTGAAGAGAACTGCATTTTTAATGGTGCAGGAAGATCAGTGATCAACACACACTGGGAGAAACAGAGACTGAGAGGAAAAATAAAGGTGCACTGCACATATACCCCTGGGTATGTACATGAATTCTCAAAATTGTGGATGTACATATATAAAGTTCATTTCAGTACAAAGAAATATCTGAATTCAGAAGGATGTGGCTCAAGAACAGAATGTGAAGACATATAGAAAAGAATTTGCAGAATTTAGGTCAAGCAACAAATAATTAAACCAAACTAGAATAAATGATTCTTATAGCCATTATTAGTGGAGGGATTACTAAATTGGAATTAAATATTTATACCTGACCAGGGCCCAAGGTGAGTGACTCCAGGGTGCACAATCCATATTGGGTAGCATCTGTGCTCCAAGGGGGTCTGATAGAAGCTCATCATTTATCATTAGTAATATATAGCCTATACTGAAATTTAAATTAATGGTATAAAAAAATACTTAGTTTTTATTCCTTTATTTAGAAGAAAAGAATCCTTTAATTAGTATTTCCAAAAGTTGTTGTGTTGTGGGGTTGCCAAGGTGGCTTAGTCAGTTAAGCCTCCAACTTTTTATTTCAGCTCAGGTCATGATCTCATAGTTCGTGAGATCAAGCCCCGCTTCAGGCTTAGCGCTAACAGAACGGAGCCTGCTTGGGATTCTCTCTCCCCCACCCTTCCCCTGCTTGCACACTCTTTTTCTCTCTCTTTCAAAATAAATAAATAAACTTAAAAAAAGTCTTAATGTTGTGAAGTCCTGCATTACAGAACTTCTCCATATTTTTGGGCCGTGATAACTTTACCTTAGTCTTGCTGTATAAACCCAAATGAATGTATAAACTGCATGTATAGACCCAAAGTAAGTTACAATAATAATGATAATAACAATAATTAATAATAATAAGGGTGTCCTACCTATTGAAGTAGCACCATACCTATCGAACTAGCACAGACATCTCTCCCACTTACTTACTAATCCAAAGTACTTTCCTGTGTGCAGAGTTTTAATTGAATAAGAGCATTTATCTGGGATGACAAAGTCAGTAAAGGGTTTTTCTGTCAGTTACTTACTCCATCTTTATGTAAAGTCAATAGTGAAAATGGGGAGGGGAAATGAATGTTTGTGACCTCAATTCTCCAAAAACAAAACAGAAACTTAAAAATGAGAAAACCACTTTGCCCTTTTAAGAATCTTAGATTCACATCCTAGTAAAGTTATGTTCTCCCTCCTCCCTCCTTTCCATTTTACCCTATTACATAACACCACGTTGCCCTGGCTGAAGGGCATAATTCAGTTGTGTTACTTATCCATGATAGTAAATATTCTGGTCTTGCAATGCCCAGGCTGTGGGTACAGCTTTTTAGCGGAAGTAAGACATCCAGCTCCCTAGCTTTGACAAAAAATAATAATAAAGAGAGATTTCACTTCTATTGAGTAACTTGGCTTAACCATAAAAATTGCAACATCTGTCTAAAATACTCTTCACTTATACTTAAACACAAAGTACACTAATGAATGCACATAAACCATAGATAATTTTATTTATATTTTATTCTGTAACCAAACTAAATTTTATCACATATATCTACCCTCATAGTTTGTTGCCCAGCTAACATTTCATTTATTTCCAACTGTCCATGTAAACATTTGTCACATTCTTAGACATAGAGTGCATAAGAAATAACTTAGTTATTATTACCTCGTTACATCTTATAAATGTGTAAGGTCACAGTTCTTGATTCCTGGCTTAGAGTTCTTTCCACGGAACAGCAAAATCCATTTGAATAACATATGGGTAATATATGCTAATGAGAATAAAATAAATTCCAAATATCCAGATAGAAATGCAGATGGAACCGGGCAGCTTCCCAAGAAACAGGAAGAGTACGTAAGAAAGATAGGAGTGTGCATTGTGAGCAAGAAGCTAAACTACAAAAGGGTATCTTGGCAGGGCAGGGCAGGAATGTCATTTCTTCTGGAATCTGAAACTATGTTGCAAGTCTTACTTTGCCCTTGTCCAGAGGGTATAGGCTTATGTTCAGAGAGACTCCCTTTCCACTTTCCGCTTCCTATCAACTTTCTTGTTACTGGGCTCTCCAAAGAGGGTCCTCTCCCACTGGCCTGCCTCCTTGGGAATACTCTGTTCCTCTGTTTAGGTCTGAGATCTGGAAACATTCCTTGTTCTATCAGTTCACCTAGGACAAGGCTACAGTTTTTTTGTTTGTTTTTTAGTCTAATTTGTACTAAAAAACATTTTTAAAGGAGAAAATTTTTAAAAACTGGAACAAAAAGACATGTAGAAAGAAATTCTAATCCAAATGTGTTTTGGCTGGTTGACAGAATTCTTCAGTCTTTTTGGAAAATAACACCTTGAAATCCTCACTCTCAGGTCTCTGGTGCCCTTCTCCCATAATCCTCTGCTCTTTTTTGACTTACCTGCTGTGAAGGGGAGGAGCTGGAACAGAATGGATTAAATTCCTCACCAGAAAGGGCAAGAAACAATGAAATGAATTGTCTAGAGTACATTAGTGTACATCGTCATATGATCATGTCAGAGTCCAAGGCAGAGAAGCCAGTCCTGAGGAATGGCATATTTTCTGGCCAGTTCTGAAGGGTAAAGAGGTCTTTCTTCCACAAAGCTGTTCTAGCAAGTAACCTTGTGCCACACAAAGAACTAATTTGCATATATTGGCCAGTAGCTCAAAAAACATCTTGTTTAAGCTCAGCTCTTGGTAGAAGAAAAGGTGAATGCTCCTTAGGAGTTTCTCTTTTTTTTTTTTTTTTTTTTTTTTAAGCTTATTTATTTATTTTGAGAGAGAGAAAAAGAGAGAGAGAGAGAGTGAGCATGAGCAGGAGAGGGGCAGAGAGAAAGGGAGAGAGAGAGTATCCCAAGCAGGTATCTCAATGTCAGTGCCAGGAGCCCTATGCAGGGCTGGAACTCACAAATGGCGAGATCATAACCAGAGCCAAAATCAGACATTAGCTGAGTGAGCCACCCAGGCACCCCTAAAATAGACATCTCTGAGGAAAAATAACAAAGTATTCTAGTTTAAGAGGGCATTGAGTACCCCAATATACAAAGCGTGAGGTAGCTCACAGTCTTTTCAGAGCCCTCAAATAGTTGGTTAACAAACTCCTACTCCAACAACAACAAAAGTCATTATAAACCTAAATAAATGACTTGCATTAGAGACTGTCTTTGGCAAGAGACCCTTTCTATACCCACTAGATTTGGATGAATCCAAAATCCATCCAAACTGGATTTGGATGAATCCCCAAATCCCAAACACTGATGAGCAGTGTTAAGCAAGAGGCCAGTAGACTGATGTGGTTCTAATGCCACCGCAGCTTTTGTAAGCAAACCCAAATCTCAGCCTCAAGGTTAAGAAATAAAAATAACTAAGGACAGGGGCTCCTGGGTTGGCTCAGTTGGTTAAGCGTCCCACTCTTGGTTTTGGCTCAGGTCATGACCTGACAGTCGTGAGATTGAGTCCTACATCAGGCTCTGCATTGAGCCTACTTGGGATTCTTTCTCTCTCTCCCTCTGCCCCTCTCCCCTGCTTGTTCTCTCTCTCTCTCTCTCTCTCTCTCTCTCTCTCTCTCTCTCTCTCAAAAAAAAAAAAAAAATCTTAAATGCTAAAGACAACCAGCCACAATTAACCAGGGGGCTTTAAGCTACAGTCAATCTGCAATTTCCTTACTTTCCTTATACCTTTTCTCTGTAAAACCTCTCACCATGCTCCTGTCAGCGGAACTTTCTTAACTACATCCACTTTGGAGAAGCCTGACTCAAATAGACTTTTCTTACATAAACTCTTAAAATTTTATTATGCTTCAGTTTATCTTTTAATAGTTCGGTATCAGAAGAGGGAACCAAAGGAGACCTTCCCCCTCCCCAATGGCCCCCAGGAACAATGAGCAACCAGACAAAGGTATCTGCGGTATGAGCACTGCCTCTGGAGGTGATGTGGGCAGAGAATGGAGATCCAGAGCTGAAGGAGAGATGAGACTCAAGAGCTTAATTATTCAGGATTCTAAGTAAAAGAAACCAACTCTAGTTAGTTAAGCAAAAAGGAGATTGGGTAAGGGAGCAGGGCTTTTTTATAGAGACATAAGAATATTTCATGAAACCCAAGAGCAGGAATGACACTGGGTCTCTAGAAACACTGGAAACAAGATCTTGAATTGAAGGTCAGGAATTAGAGGAGTCCTCCATTTTGGATACTATCTCTGCTCCTCTCTGGACACTCGCTTCCTTCTCCGTGCTAGTTAATCCTGCTTTCTCTGTTATTGGATCCGTGTGGTGGTAGGCTGAAGCTGACTGGCCACATATGTAACACTTCCAGCCGCTTCAAACTCCAATTCAATAGCTCCGCAATAAAGACTTTCCTCTAAGCTCAATCAAGTGCCTGGTCGTCCTTCAAGTAACTGTGCCCAGGGGCATGAGGTTTTCAAGGTAGATGTCCACTACAAGAATAGATTTGTGTAAGGTTTTGGAAAAATGTGTATATCTCGAGGAAGAATTTAAACTTTATTTTGTAGGGGGTAAAAAAACAAGTAAAGGCAAAGATTTTCAAACCAAAGATTGAAATGATCGTACTTAATTTTTAGGAGAACTGGTAGAAGTTGGCTATGAGTACAAGAGGTAATGGGAACCAGGTCTAGTTTGCTTACTATTGTGTCTGGTGTGCCAGGAATAGTTCCTAACGCATAGGGCAAACTAAATAAACATTGCATAAATA
Source organism: Panthera uncia (assembly GCF_023721935.1). Lineage (NCBI taxonomy): Eukaryota > Metazoa > Chordata > Mammalia > Carnivora > Felidae > Panthera > Panthera uncia. Next base: position 69,038,157 of record NC_064808.1, read on the forward strand.
GATAAAGAATGACTTAAGATTTCATCCTGAACAACAATGGAGAATGGTGTCGTTGATTCACACAGGGCAGACAGGGAAGTCTAGCATGAGGTGGGTGTGGTGTTGGGAGGTGACGTGATGGTCAATTTTATGTCAACATGACTGGGATAGGGGACACCAGATAGCTGGTCAACATTCCATCTGAGTGTGTCTGTACTGTGAGGGTGTCTCTGGAAGAGATCAGCATTTGATTCAGTAGCCTGAGTAAAAAAGATCTTCCCTCACTAATGTGATTAGGGCCCCAACAAAACAAAAAGATGTTAAAAAGGTAAATTATTTTACTTTGTTCTTCAACTGGGATGTACATTGTGGGCCTTCAGACTTAGGGCTTTACACCAGAGATACCTCTCCCCACCTAACACCCCTTCTCAGGACTTTGGACTTGGACTGAGTTATACCACTGGCTTCCCTGGTTCTCCAGCTTGCAGACAGCAGATTGAGGGACTTCTCAGCCTCCGTAACCACGTGAGCCAATTCTTACAATAGATCTTCAATTGTGCATAGCTGTATGTATCCTATTTGTTCTGTTTCTCTGCCAAACGTTGACTAATACAGTTGGGTACTAAACCAACTTCTCTTTGACCATGTTAAGTTTGGGTGGACTAATTGACTTCCAGGTAGAGATCTCAATTAAGCAATTAGATATTTAATTCTGGATCTCAGAGGTGAAGTCTAGTCTGGCAATAAACATGAAAAAATGGAGGATTCCATCAAGATCAGTAATATTTAGTGACACCAGCTATTGTGGCAAATTAATCTACTTGGTTAAAAAAATACAAGTTTATTTTTCACTTTTATAGAGTCTAATTGGGCATTCTTGATTACTTGGAGGTTACTCCTCCAAGCAATGATTTAGGAATCGATGTCCTTTCCATCCTGAGTCTATTACCATTCTCTAGGGCCTTGATTCCTCTCTTAGATTGCCTGCAGTCAGACAAATGATTGATGTGAGGAGGGAGAATGGAAGATTGTGTCGTTTTTTTTTTTTTCAATTTTTTTATTAGAAAAATTTTTAATGTTTTATTTATTTTTGAGAGAGAGGGAGAGCACAAGCAGAGGAGGGACAGAGAGAGAGAGGGAGGGAGAGGGAGACACAGAATCAGAAGCAGGCTTCAGGCTCTGAGCTGTCAGCCCAGAGCCTGACATGAAACTCGAACCTATGATCTGCAAGATCATGACCTGAGCGTAAGCCCAAGTCAGACACTTAATGAACTGAACCACCCAGGTGCCGCTGTGTAGGAGGTTTTTAAGGTCCAGGCTTGGCAGTGACAGACATCACTTCCTCCTGTATTCTGGTACCCTTGCACACCCAAGTGGCCTACCTAGCTTCAAGGGAAACTGAGACTTGTAGTCTAGCTGTGTGCCTAGGAAACAGGGAAATGTCTGGTGAACTTCTAGCCCATTTCTGCCAGAGTATAGATAGTACTTGGAGTTTGAAATCACCCCAAGGGATACTATAGAAAAAAGAAACACAGGACCAAAGGCAGAGCCTTGAAGCACCCCAACATTTAAAGGACTGGCAAAGGAGACTCACGAATGCCAGCAAGTTTGAGAGGAGTGATGTCATCTAGTCTAGAAGAGAAGTGTTAATGGGAGAGCTAGTAATTAACTTTGCTAGACATTGTGACACTTTGTTTTTTTTAATGTTCTTGAGGGCAGGTTTTATATAGAAAAAAATATTCAGAGTTTTGCTTTGGTTTTCATAATCAGTATTTGGTTGATTGAAGTTAGAAATTTTAAAAAACCTTGTTCTTCCTTAGTGGCTTTAATTTCAGAGTGTGTTCCTTATTCTATTTATAAATCTAATAAATTTTAACAATCACTATGAGACTTTTTTTTAGTCTTCTTTTAAACACTTGATTAAATACAGTTAAACATTTTAAATAGCATTTATACATTTAATGGATTCTATTAATTTTAAGCCACTTCAATCATTTAACAAAAATTTTCAAGTACTGAAAATTAATTCTTATAAGACTAATAAATTTAATTTATAATTTTGGAGAATCTTAATTTCTTATATATATTCTAGTAAAACTGCATATAAATATAGTAAGTAATTTCAATTTAAAACCCAAAAGGTGAACTCAATTATTCTATTACACAGATTAAATTTAGAATTAAGTCTAACTGAATATTCCAAATCCTCTCAAATATTGCACATCACATTTTTGAAATACTAAATATGCCTAAATTTCTGATAATTAATGAGTTCCATTACCCATATATTTCTATGTTTAAATCTAAATATTCTGGAGGTAAAAATACTCTTTTTCACAAAGGAAACATAGCTGTCATCAAAAGAGTCTTCAAGGATACTCTCTTAGATGTATAGAATTTGCATAGTTACCTGAGATACTGACCAGAGATACTCACATCTATGCCTGTGATGCCTGCATCAAACCACTAAATGGTTGTGGAGATTTCAAAATCCATGTAGATTACATGTTTAAATTTGGATTGTTCCTAATTCTTCTTTTCATAAGACTCTGCAACCCCATTCAGGTGGTTATATCACTAAAATTAATTTTCTTTGGTTCTTATGCTATTTAAAATATCTTCTAACGTGTAAGTCTAAATACCTGTGATCTTGATAGAAACCTACACTTTTCTCATGTTTTTCCTATTTGTTTGGAACAGATGCCTTTATGGATCTAGATAACTCTTATAGCTCTACAGTGTCCCAAGGTTCCACTGACAGTGAGTGGGCAGGGTGAGACGAGGCAGAGAGAGACAGAGAGATGGTGAGTCACGGGTACAGAGAAAGAGAACTGACTACTGTCTTGGTAATTTTGAGAAGACTGAACAACATACCTATAATTGCCTATGTGAGCAATTGAGATATATTTATTGTTTTAAGTTTATTTATTTATTTATTTATTTAGAGCAAGGAAGGGGCAGAGAGAGAGAATTCCAAGCAGGCTCCACATTCAGTGCAGAGCCCCATGAGAGGCTCGAACTCACGAACTGCAAGATCATGACCTGAGCTGAAATCAAGTGTCAGTAGCTTAACCAAAACTGAGTGGGCCACCTGGCACCCCAACTGAGATAGATTTAAAATCAACTATGTATGATTTTAAATTCAAGACTGTGAAGAGACAAACTTGCCATATTTGTATGTGGGAATGTTTTTATCTTTTCAATAATAATTATTTTTGTTGTTTATTTTTTAATTAGGTAAATATGCTAAATTAATCTAAGATTAGCATTTTGGAAGGTAAATCTTTGTTAATTTGTTGTTTTGGTTATAATTTGGGCCTCTTAGCATCCTTTAGTTTTTAGAATTGCCATCTAGTTTGTTTTTAAAATGGTGGTGAGAACATTTAATATGAAATCTACCCTTTTAACAGATTATGTATATATGTATGTGTTTATTTATTTATTTTGCTTTTTGCTTTTACTTTATTTCTTGTTTTTAATTCCAGTATGACTAACATACAGTGTTATATTAATTTCAGGTGTACAGTACACTGATTTAACAATTCCATACATCACGCAGTACTCATTGTGGTAAGTGTGCTCTTAATCCCCATCACCTACTTCACCTATCCCCCACTAACATGCCCTTTGGTAATCACCAGGTTGTTTCCTATAGTTGTCTGTTTTTTGCTTTTCATTTTTGGTTTGTTTGTTTGCCTCCTTTTTTCTAAAAGTATTCCTTTTTTAATGTTTATTTATTTATTTTTGAGAGAGAGAGAGAGAGAGAGAGGGAGAGAGGAGAGGGCAGAGACAGAGAAAATCCCAAGTAGGCTCCGCACTGTCAGTGTAGAGCCCAACGCAGGGCTCGAACCAGAGAACCATGAGATCATGACCTGAGCTGAAACCAAGAGTCAGACGCTTAACCGACTGAGCTACCCAGGCATCTCTGTCTCCTTTTTGCTTTGTTCCTTTGTTTTGTTTCTTAAATTCCACATTTGAGTGTGATCATATTGTATTTGTCTTTTTCTGACTGACTTATTTCACTTAGCATTATACCCTGTAGATCTATCCATGTTGTTGCAAATGGCAAGATTTCATTCTTTTTTATGGCTGAATACTACCCCATTCTATATGTATTCCACCTCTTCTTTATCCATTCATTAGTCGATGGACATTTGGGTGGCTTCCATATCTTGGTCCCCTGTTAACAGATTTTTAAGTGTGCAAAACAGTAGTGTCATCGATACTGCACAATATTATCTATAGGTACAATTTTGTGCACCATATCTCCAGAACTTTTTCATCTTGCATAACTGAAGTTTTATAGCCCTTGATTAGCAACTCCTTGGCAACCACTGTTCTATTCTTTGCTTCTTTGAGTTTGACTATTTTAGACATGATATAAGTGGAAACATGCAGCATTTTCCCTTCTGTGACTGGCTATTTCACTTAGTACAATGTTCATTAATGTTGTCACATATTGCAGTATTTCCTTCTTTTTCAAGGCTGAATATATCCCACTGTATGTATATACCACATTTTTTTTAACCCCTTCATTGATTGGTGGACATTTAGGTTGTTTCCACATCCTGGCTATGAACATTGCAGTGCTAATATCTCCTTGATACACTGCTTTCAATTTTGCTGGATTATATGGTAGTTTTTTTTAAATTTTTGAAGAACCTCCATACTATTTTCCATAGTGGCTGCACCATTTTGCATTCCCACCAACAGTGCACAAGAGTTCCAATTATTTAAAACAAAACAAAGATTTTAGCTTTTAGTTTCCAGTTTGATATAAACAGTATAGTATCTCTCCATTCCATATTCCTCCTCTCTCTCAATAATACGGCATTTTAATTGGATTTTCGGTTTCCTCTCCCATATATTCTGTCAAGAACTTTGAAGACCTTTCTTTAGACACATGCTAACTCAATTCCCTTCAGTTTAGGTCTTAATATTTCTCTCAGAATTCCCATTATAGACCTTCAAAACTGCCACCTTTGCCAAAATTTTTCCCAATCAGCTTCATTCTTACCTTTATATTCCAAACAATTCGCAATAAGTTTTCACTTTACTCCATACAAATCACAATTACCTTGCTTCTTCTCACATAGAAATCACTGACATTCTCTGGTTATTCTGCTATGAATGGAATAAAAAAGCCCTTTCTGCTTCATGTGTCCAGAAGCAGCTTTCTCTTTATTCAAGTTCTTTAAGGGCCACTCCTTCTTCTTAAAAGGTTATTCATGACAAAAGTTGTGGTGCTATTTTCCAGAACAAATTTCAGCTTGAATGCAAAGTATCTAATTCTTCTTTAAAAATTTTTTATTTATTTTTAGAGAGAGCATGTGAGCTCACGTGTGAGAGAGAATCCCAAGCAGGCTCTGCACTGTCAGCACAGAGCCCCAGGCCAGGCTTGATCTCACAACCTATGAGACCATGCCCTGAGCTGAAATCAAGAGTTTGACACTTAACCAATTGAGCCACCCAGGCGCCCCTCAATATATTTAATTCTTATGTGAATCAGATACACATTGAAATCTTTGGTATGCTTAGAATAAAAATTGCATTTTCACACCTATTCTTTAAAATATTATAAAGTTACTAAAAACAGTAAAGGATATAATCTATGTATTGATATGAAAATCTTCATTCCTGAGTAAAACAAATAAATTTAAAAAATATAGGCATACAGTATTATATATAAATTCTTACGAAACAAAACGAAAAAGAGCAGAATACCTTTCCCATAGAAGAAAACAGCTTCTTATACTTTAAGAAAAACCACATTTGTAATATTTAAGTAAAATGCAGGCTTTTTTTTTCCTGTTAATTTTTATTACTAAATAAAACTTGCTTAGTATTTAAAGAAAGGTACATAGAAGTATAGGAAATAAGAAACTCAAGTACATCTTTTACCCTCTTCTCTCCCTTCCCTCACTGTTACCACCCTCCAGAGGTAAATACTGTAAACATTTCGGTCCAAACCCTACCCTCACATTTTTCTATGCATACACACAAGATACTTTAAGAAATACAAAATGCGATGCTCCTCTGCCTTTATCTTTTTAAGGAAGGTTTTAATTACTGTATATAGGCATACAGAAAAGTTCACAAGTCGTAACTGTTCAGCTTCCTGTGGCTGGACTGCGGGTGTTGGCACTTTGCAAAAACTCAGGGAGCTGATTGGCTCGGAGTGAGCTAGCGCTGTTTTGGGGCGGGGAAACCGGAGCCCCGGACCGCTAGCGGAGCCAGCCTGCAGTAGCCCGGGGGCGCTCCCTGGCCGGAGGAGTCTTCCGTCCCGCCGCGAGGCTGCAGCGGGACCACAGCAGAGGCGCAGGTCTGGGGAGGCCCCGCCGCCCGCGCCGAGATGTGGAATCCCCTTCACGAAGCCGACTCGAGCTTTGCGGCTTGGCGCCGCCCGCGCTGGCTGTGTGTCGGGGCGCTGGCGCTGGCCGCCGGCCTCTTGATCGTTGGCTTCCTCTTCGGTACGGGCGGGCTGGGCTTGCGCGCGCCGGAGCCTACTGCGCAGCCCCGCGGTTCCCGGGACTCGCGGGCCGCCTGTAGAGCGCGGTCCTGTGGCGCGTTCCCCTCCGGGGGGCGGAAAGTGGGGACCGGCCCCCGCGAGTCAGCTGAGGGGGGCGCTGGGTTGGGTTCTGGACAGTCACCCCGGGTAAGGAGTGGAGCGCAGAGCTCATGAAACTGGACTTCAGCAGGTCCCACCCGCTCGAGCCCTGTGAGCAATTGGTAAGTCTTAGGACGTACTCCCGCAGGTCAGCGGCGGCAGTTGAACCAGGTCGTCCAGGGAGCTTTGCAGGCAGGGACTCTAGTGTTGCCCGGGCTGCTTCATGTATACAGTAGGTAAACGTCCGGGCATTGCTGCACGGGACTCTTTTCCGTCCTCATACCGTCGTCCTTGCGAGTTACGTAATTAGGGGAACACGTGGGAACTGGCTGTTACTGGCAGCGCTCTGAACAGATCTTTGCCTGTAAGTGTTCTGCGGCGTTCTCTGTGTACCGATTCGCACACTTAGCCCAACTTCCATAAAAACTAGGGGCAGCACAGACCAGCTCAGACTCTTACATTTTCATTTGGACTCTGTTACTTTTTCGTGGCTTTGAACAGTTTATCATGTCTCTCTTCGCCTCCGTTTTCCAATCTTTATGATGAGGAGAATTTCTGGAATTTATTCGGAATAGCAAATGAAGTAGCACCAGAACCCTCTAGCCCAGTATTGGGGCGTTGGCACTTTTCCTAGTGCCTTCTTGGTGAGGAGATGCTTCTCATTGGACGTTGGTGCACAGGTCCAGCCTAATGTCGTTCACCCCTGCTCTGAATTCTGGATTCTCCTTCTGGGATTAAGAAGACCAGGCATAGACCAGCAACCTTGACTCAATCCAGCACTCTTTTTGGCTTGCTGTGTGACTTCTGGGGTGACTAAGACTTCTGAGCTTCACTCTGCTTATAACTAACGTATGGATGTTAGTAACCACCCCCACCCCCAGGGTTGTTGTGGGGTTTGCATGAGATAGGCGCTCAGTAATTAGGACACAGTTCAAGTTGAGTTTCAATGGTCTCAGCTGTAAAATAGAGTTGGGAAATAGAGTTGGTAAGGCTGGCACAGGGATTAAAAACTGCATTTCATGGTGGCAATCTTATTCTTCCTGCTGTTGCCCACAGCCCCTTCCGTGTACACTGCTCAGTGGCTGACACCAAATAGGTTCTTTTTTTTTCTTTTTTTTTTTTTAACGTTTATTCATTTTTGAGAGAGAGAGAGAGCGAGTGAGGGAGGGGCAGAGAGTGAGGCAGACACAATCTGAGGCAGGCTCAGGGCTCTGAGCTGTCAACACAGATCCCCATGCAGGGCTCAAACTCACGAACTGTGAGAACATGACCTGAGCCAAAGTTGGACACCTGACCGACTGAGCCACCCAGGCGTCCCCTGAATAGGTTCTTTATTAGGACTTGTTAATTTTTTCCCTAAGATTCTCTGCTCTCCACTCTCCCACAGGCTTCCCACCTCTTCATTTTGTTCATTTTTTTCAGCTCTCAATTCAAGCATTTCATCCCCAATGAATACTTCCCTGATTCCACACTCTAACCCAAGTCCTTTTGTTTTATGTACCGGTGGAATTAAATTTCCATTTGCTGCCAACCATTTATTTCAGTATGTATATATGGGTGTGTGTATGTATGTATGTGATTTGTAACTGGAAAGTTCCAAGAAAGCTGGATGGGTGATTTTGGTAACCATTTTATGCCAAGATCATATCATTCTTCCAAATAAACTCTGTAAAGATACCCCATTTCCCTCAGTAGTGGGCATCTTGCAAAGCCATTGGGAAAACTAAACTGTAGTTTCCTTGTAGCTTTCTAAAGTCCAGCGTCTCCAGCCTGCTTCAACTGGAAACAGACTCTCAATACATTTTGTTTGAGTTTGGGAAACAGAACAAATGACAAGTCTGAGTTTCCTTCACTGAAATAATTTATGTACTTGAAATAGATTCATAATTAATTCATTATAAACATTTACTAAGTGCTTATTCTCAGCACAGGGGCAGTCACTGGAAATAGAAGGTTTCAGAAGAAAGTAGGTGGATCTCCTTTTTTCCTTAACCTTTAAGAGATTTTCTTTATCCCCCTTAGTTGAAACATATTTTAGTAGTCCTTTTCTTATAAAACATTCTTTAAAGAATAACAGCAATATTCGTCATTGAAATTGTATTAAAAAATATGTTGTGACTGATCTGTATTTTCGAAGTGTTTGCATGATTATTTTCCAGTGGAAGTGGGCAAGAGAAATTACACTCCAGAAGACTGGACGTCATTGATAATTTGTGTTTTACGTGATAGATACAGTAATGAGGAAAAGTAGGTCCTGTCAATGAGCTCATGTCTCATTCCTATATTTGCATATATTTTACAGGATGGTTTATAAAATCCTCCAGTGAACCTACTAAGATTGTTCCACAGCCTAATGTGAAGAAGGCATTTTTGGATGAATTGAAAGCTGAGAACATCAAGAGGTTCTTATAGTAAGCATATACTTGAGAGTTTATATGGATAATTTGTTGGAAAATTGTTATTCTGTTTGGAAATATTGATCCAATATTTCATATATAGGAGCTGAGTTTTTAAAAGAAGTTTTATTTGTTGAAAATCTTGTATCATATTTCATCTAGAGAGGATTATACTTTAAGCTAAACTGTACCACAAGAGCCATTTTTGAGGAGGACCCAGCAAACTTGTCTGTGAAGGACCAGCCCCTGTCACAACTACTCTGCTCTGCTATTGTAGCAAGAAGCAGCCATTGAAAATACATAAATAAGAATGGCAGTTTCAGTAAAACTTTATTTATGGGCACTATAATTTGAATGTCATATAATTTATAGGTCACTATATATATATACACACACACACATATATGTATATATATATATATATATATATATATATATACATACACATACACTACCTATTTAAAATATAATAACCATTTTTAGCTTGTGGAGTGTACAGAAACAAGTTAACTGGATCTGGTCGGGGGAACATAGTTTGATGACTGCCGTTTTAAAAGACATTATATTCTAGTCAAAAGAATAAATCTGGATTTTGGACTTGGATATACTTCAGTTTAAATTCCATCTTTGCCTATTGACAGTAAAATCACTAGGGGTGAATACTTAACTTTCCTGAGCTCGCATTTCCACCTCTATAAAGTGGGGACCATAATATTGTTGTGACAAGGATGATTAGAGAGCATATATGTGACAGGGTTTGCAAACTAGCTCCCTAGTTCCTGAAATAGCTATCTGTAGTGTAAAGCAAAAGATGTAAATGAGTAAACTTACAGAGTATTTGCAAAGCAACTAAAAATAAAACACTTGTGTAGGATGATTGTATGTAATTGATTAGAACACTTAGGTTTTTCAAAGCAGAATACTTGAAGTCCCTATTAGTGATTGAAGGATTACTTAGTGGATAAAAGTTACGATTTTATATAAAGGGAAGTTATGTATATATACACATATATTTACGTGCACACATATAATAAGCATAAGTGTGCACACATGATCCTACATACATATGTCTGTTTTAATTACAATAGAATTAAAGCCATAAATAAACATTTGCTAGGGCACCTTCTAGGTGTTTGGAAGGGCCATTTCAAGTGAGAGACCCTGAAGCTTAAATTTTGTGGAAATTCCTCCTCTGACTCTTGGACTTACTTCACTATAATTATGTATAATAGATACAATAAAAGTGGAGGTCCAGCAAAATACAATCTCCTTCCTAGACAGAGCTGCTGTCGCTGCTGCTTCCTTCTTCCTTTCCTAACCTGTGACATAGACTGACCAGCAAAGAAGAAAAATGAATGCCTTAATTTCTCTCTCTGGACCCTGAATAAAATGGAAGCAGTTTCTTAATTATTCCTCCTTGACCCTGACCAAGCTCCTCTGTTTGCAACTCAAGGAGTTTCACCATTAGCACAAAAGAAAGAGATTAAAACTTGATATTTTAGTTGGATCAACAACTTACTTGCAACACACCTCTTAATTGATTAAAATAATAAAAATTAAGAGCTGAAGTTTAATACCAGTTACCTAACTGAGCCACAGATCTTTGGGAAGTAGTGAGGGAACAATATTCTCCCCATATACAGATGAGAAAATGAAGATTTAGCCAGGATTACACAATTTAGTGGCAAAACCTCAAATACACTCCTTGTAGGATTTTATGCCAGTTAATTTATTTATCATTGGAAATGGATTTTTTCCCACTCTTCATTAGGATTTGCTTTGCTCCAAATGAGTGGGTTCTAGCCCTGCTTGTAGCACAGTGTAGTATCCTAGTTGGTAATGACAAAACCGTTCCAAGGAATTTCACTCATAATAGCCAGGTCTGATAATAATCCATCCTCCTCCCTCCCTCCCTCCCTCCCTCTTTCTTGGTGGTGGGGAGAGCAGGTTCAAGACTCCCCATTGGCAACTGTTCTTTTTTCTTTTTAAAAAACATTTTTTTGTGTGTAAACTCTACCCTCAACATGGGGCTCGAACTCAACGATGCCGATATTAAGAGTCACATGCTCTACTGATGGAGCCAGCCAGACACCCCATTTCTTAGATGCAGGGACAGAGTTATCACTGTGACTTCAGAAAATATGCATAATCTGCATCCATTTTACTTATGTTACAGTTTGCCATCTGTGTAATGTAGAAAAAAATAGCACCATGCTGGCTCTTTTTCTCTTTTCTCTGCAGGTATACGTTGAAGGGATATAGAGACACCTCAGCTGCCTGTTAAGATTGTGTATTTCTGTTACTACATTTTGTAAATATGCATTAGAAACTTTGTGTAAGAGGTTGTATGGGAGCAAGAATGACCTGTGCCCTTCAAGGTCCTTCTACCAGGACTAAGAATCAAATTGACACAAACAGATTAACAGGAGGAAATCAAATTTAATAGCATACGTACAGGGATTCCACACAGACATGGAAATTCCAAAGCAGGACAAAATGAGTATACATGTCACCCTGAACTAAGAAGTGGGTAGGGATCTGAGACTTCAGGTGAAAGAAATGTGCTTCACAGGGCAATGAGAAAAACAGATGTTTGGTAATAGATGTGTGCCCTGCCTATACAGAGGGATCACCCAGATCAAATTTATCTCTGCTAGTAACCCTTATTTGGGGAAAGACCACCAGTCTCGATTCTCCTGTGTTGTTAAGGGACGGACAAAACTTTCTTTTGAGCCTGTAGGGTCTTGATTGCCTTCAGCTCAGAATAATCATGCCACAATGGCCCATCTTGGGGCAGCCCACCTTTGGCCCCTAGGGTGTTAAGCCCTTAAACATTTTTTGAATGAGGATTTTAATACCATCTTTGTAAACATAACTTAAATTATTTTAATGGAGTTATAAAAATTAACAAAAACTCCCATTTTTTTAAAAAAATTGGAAGTTATTCTTGGCAGTTGATTTTTCAGTCAAAAATTCAGATACACAGTAAAATTAAGTATTTGAAGGTGGAATCATCATAGCCATGTTACCTATTTATTAGTTTGTTTTTCTTTTAAAACTCACTATACGGATGGACATGTGCTAATTTTAGGAAGACCTACATATTCAGAACCAGAAGTTCATGAAGCTCAAGAAGTTCATGATCTAGAAATAAATATCTTTTTATGATACGTGATGCATTGTCATATGGATTTTTTTTCCTTTAAGTGGTTTAAGATGAAAATACAAATGAGCTGAATTTTCAGAGAAACAACACATTTCCACAAAAGAAAAATTTAAACAAAAAGCACCACTCTATAGATATATTAAACGAGAGATTAATAAACTCATGACAATATTTTTGGTGGCTAAAATTTTGGCTGCATAGTTTATTAATTAAAGATATTCCTGGTCAGGCTAATTATCATCATTGATTTTTAAGTGTATTACTATGCATGATGAATGGAGTACAAGAGATTCAGTCTGAACTTGTGTAAATATTTTTAGATTATTCCTTAATGAAAATACTTTATACAGGTTGCTAATCAAAAGGTTTCTCACTTGGCTCTAACTTTCAGTCTTTAAAAATAAATGTGATTATCAATCATTCTTGGCACGTCACAGCTTGGTATTTTGTAGGAAAATAATTTTTACCTCCCAAATATATTTTACACAGTGAAATAAAGAAATAATTCCATAAAAGTTATAAGATGCATGAGTCTTAAGGAAAGATATGATACTTTCCTCATTTACTATATGGGGACACGTCCAAAGGATCGCACATAACAATTCTCTACAAAGATCAGTTTCTCCAGTTTTTCCTTTAATGAATACAAATTACAGAATGAAACCTTCAAAATACACTTTGAGGATCTATTTGATGCAATAATAGTGCTGCTTTGTTTTTTTTTTAACGTATCACATTTCAAAGCAATTTTTAGATGTAAATCTGCCTTACTTGGTTGTTCATTTGGGATGCTGGCTGACTAAACATTAATTTCTAACCACTTTCAATTTTTGTTCACCAGTAATTTTACACGGATGCCACATTTAGCAGGAACAGAACAAAACTTTCAGCTTGCAAAGCAAATTCAATCCCAGTGGAAAGAATTTGGCCTGGATTCTGTTGAGTTAGCCCATTATGATGTCCTGTTGTCCTATCCAAATAAGACTCATCCCAACTACATCTCAATAATTGATGAAGATGGAAATGAGGTAAAAAAAAAAAAAAAAGGGAGAGATAGAAACTACCCTCATCTCTATTTTTTTCAAGTACCTTTTATGAAAGAATGGCCCTATACCATCTCTAATTATTGATAGAAATTAATATTATTGAAACTTGTGAATGTTTTTCATATCTCATTACCAGTATCAGCTATTTTCCTATGATGTTTGAATTTAATGTGATGTTGGAAAAATTATGAGAAATTAATGCTTGATGACAGTTGTATTTTCTGTTTTTTTAGTATTGCATACTAATATATAGTAATATATTAGTACTTCCAAGCAACTAAAATAAACACGTTTTTGATAGGTTCAGACTGTAAAAGAAACTGCATAAGTTTGGGGCTATCAGGAAACTCAGGACACCTGGTGTACAGTTTGAGTCATTAGGTTTTTACTGGTATTTAATGATATGTCTCCTAGGATCATGTGTTCAGCTCTGTGCCCAGAACTTGGATGTGGCATTTGAAGGAGAAGAGTTTGGATGGCAAGTCTGTAGAAGGATATCTAAAGAATATACAATTTTGTTTGCAAGTTAGGGTTCATACTTGAGAAAGAAGAGATAATACAAGTAACTGAGGTATATCTCATCGTGATATATATTCAATATGAAGGCTTATAAAATAAAACTCATACCTTTAATCCTATTTAGCATACCTTAGTTTTAAAGCTACTATATCTTAACTAAAATAACCTCTTTTAATCTAGATAGTTTCCTTCAGCCCTTTTGTTAGCTGGGCCTTCTAAATATGTCCAGCTTGATCAGTGAACTGAAAATGTCATGTGATTTAAATATATATAGATTTAAAAAAATTTCATAATATGTCAATCACCTTCTATCAACTAATGAATCAATCTTTTAATGGCTAATATGCTGTTAGTTTTGTAGCCAGTCATATAATCCCATGCTAAATTTCCTAACATGATTCAAAATTTTCCATATTAGCTACTTTTTAAAATTATACTAGTTAATAGTTTATCTTTTTAAAATATTAATCTCAAAATTTAAAAAGTATTTTTAAAAAAGGTGTGTAGAATATCAGTGTACAGCATATGGTCCCATAACATTTGTTAAATAAGGTATCATATCTATCTATATATAATCGAGTACTAAGCAGTCTATAAAAGTGTATTTAGGGAAATTGTTTAATGATAAAATATTATGTTAAAAAATATATACATATACTTAAACCTTTGTCTTGATCTGTCAAATTTGGGATTATCTATATACAATGAGGAAAATAGCAAACTTGCAGTTCTTTTTTCCTTCTTTGCTTTTATTATTCCATTTCATTATTTGTTTTTGCTATTATAAGCATTTATTAAATTCTTCAAGCCTGTCACATAACATAAAGGTATCATGTAGAAATTTCATTTCGGAGATTTTCTTGAATGGTGTCAGCTCTCTCATTTGGGTTCCTAGACCAATTTCTACTGAGATGGCGAGTGTTTTCCCCACGCATTCAATAAGCAATTCTCAGACACCAGTTGGGTTGTTCTAGAATTCGATTCAATTCTGACACTATTTACCTGGGGATTGCGTCAGATTCCATAGGTAAGAAGTCAGTCTTCTAAAAATGTCCCCTTCCACACTCATTCAGGATGCCACTTGAAAGCTTGGGTTGTTACTTGTGTTTCTGACCTACCTACTGGCTATAAACTGGAAGTTCCAAAGGCTCCCTCCAACTCAGGGTGTCAAGTGTAAGCAGGTTGTTACCTGTACTTCTGACAGACTGGGAGAAATCAGAGGTTCCCATGATCCCCTCCTCAGGTCTGATTAATTTGCTAGAGTGAATCAACATTTATAAAAACATTTTACATTTTAGATTACTGAGTTAGTACAGTAAAAGGACAGTAAATGACATGAAGCAATAGCCAGATGAAGAGATGCGTAGAGCACAGTATGTGGGAAAGAGCACAGAGCTTTCATGCCTTCTCTAGGAGTGCCAGTCTCCCCACACTCCCATGTGTTCACCAACCCAGAAGCTCTCTGAACCCTGTCCTTTGAGTTTTTATGGGCTTCATTACATAGGTGTGATGATTAAATCTTGGCTATTGGTGGTTGATCCAACTTCCAGGTCCTCTCCCTTCCCTGGTGGGAGGTGGGCAATGGGACGGAAAGTCCCAAGGCTCTAATCACAAAGTTGGTTCTCCTGGCCCACCTGACCCCATCCTTAGGTGAGGTCAAAAGTTACCTCGTTAGCCTAACAATAGACCCTTTGTTGCTCTCATCAGGAAATTCCTTTTAGGAGGTTTTAGGAGCTCAGTGCCAGAAAAGGAAAGAGGATCAAATATGTATTTATTGTAAATCACAATATCACACTGCCTAAAGCTTCCTCATTTTTTAAAAGCTATATCATTGGTTCATCTTCCTTTTTATTTTCATCCAAGTACACCTGAACGAAGAGTCACAGACTTCTCCAAGTGCCTTGCTTCCTCCCTATGTCCCTTTCCTGAAGCAGTTGCTATTCAACCATTGACACAAAATAAACAAACCTTTTAAAAACTTTTAAAGGAAAAGGAAAAGAGTTTTATTTGACCCCAAGTTAAGACAGCTGTGCAGGATACACAATCTTGCCAAAAGCAAAAGCAGCATTAGGGGAAAAAAAGAAGAGTATTAATCATATAATAAGAAGGTAGAAGGGCTTTAAATGCTGTATATAAGTAATTAGAAAAAAACTTAAAGGAAAAAACTGGTTAAAAACATAGTATGTCAGACTAAATAAAATCAGCTGTGTACTATTTTATAAGGAGTGACTTGAATGTAACATCACAGCAAGTTTGAAAGTAACAAAACAAAAAGAAATACCAAGCAAATACTGACTTAAAAAACTTATCTAGTAGTCAATTTTAGGGCAAAGTCAAAAACCTTATTAAGAGTTACAGAGGGTTACTACATAAGTGTTTCAATTCATTTTTGTCTGTTAAAGAAAAAGATACAACAGGCCCAAAATGGAGTTAATTGTACTAAGCCCCACTTCAGCAAACCAAGATTTAATACCTAACCTAGTACAGTTTCAGCCTCTCCCAGGAATGTAGCCTTTGACTAGTCAATTTGGAATTACCTGGTCAGCACTAATGAGGTAATCCACCTGATTGACCCCTTATGTTCCCCAAAGGACAAAGATCAATAAGGAAAAAAAAAATACAAGGAATGCATAAATAAATAGTATAAGGAGTAAAAAAGAGAGGCATATCTCTAGATGTTGCCGAAATTCAAAAAGATAAAAAAGTACTAGGAAGAAGTATGCCAACAATTCATAGATGAGATGAAATGCAAAATGGAAAAAAACATGAAAATTGACATAAGAATGCACTTTTAAAAATCCAAAGAGTTTTAGAACATTAAAGAAATTAAATCTGTAATTCAAAAATTCCCATAACCCAAAGCATCAAGACCAACTGGTTTTCCTTTAAGTGTGAAAGATTAAAGTGAAAGATCATTTTTGTAAAGATCATTTAAATACAGTACAACACAACTTATTTCAGAGAATATTAAATATTCAACTCATTTTTAAGGCAAGTGTAATCTAGAAATTATAAGCCAACAAAGACATTGCAAAAATACTAGCCAAATGTGTAATAAATATATATATAGATAGATAACATAATTATCATTATGAAAAAGAAAAACTTATATACTTATCTCAAAAGACATTCCCCCCCCCTAAATATTTAACACAATGAAACATATATTCATGACAAAAACTCTTAGTAAACTTGGAAGTTAGTTGACATTACCTGATAAAGGTCACTGTAACTATCAAAATTGATGGTGAGACACTGAAAAGATCCCCTTCAAGTTAAGCATATCTGTCACCACTTTTCAACATTGTACTTAATTAAGGTCCTGGCCAGTGCAGTGGAACAAAGGGTAATGGGAGACCAGGAGTGAACCTGTGTTGACTAACACAGTGACCTGCGTTATACTAACTAGAGCACCAAATATCTGCCTCTCCTGAGGCAATCTAAAATGAAGCCAAATCAACCACTACCCTCCAAAAATCCCCGCATTCTCCATATAGCCCATAATTTTTCCATGAGCCACATAAGGTACAAACTTATCTGAATCATTGGGCAAGATCACAAAAGAAACTGTAGTATAAAGTACAGTACAAATTCATATAGAAACACAGTCATTACATCAGCAAGTCTTTCAGCCAGTGGAGTATTCAAGTTGTTTTCATTCAATTTGCCTTTATGATAATCTCCAGTTTTACAGCATCACCAAATAAGTGGATTTTAGACCACGTTTATGAGTTATTCTAACAAGTAGGAGACACTTAAAAAAATTGTTTTTTAATTTATTTTTGAGACAGAGAGAGACAGAGCATGATCAGGGGAGGGGCAGAGAGAGAGGGAGACACAGAAT
The DNA here is from genome assembly GCF_023721935.1 of Panthera uncia. Classification (NCBI taxonomy): domain Eukaryota; kingdom Metazoa; phylum Chordata; class Mammalia; order Carnivora; family Felidae; genus Panthera; species Panthera uncia. Next base: position 69,055,714 of record NC_064808.1, read on the forward strand.
CTGAAGCAGGCTCCAGGCTTTGAGCTGTCGGCACAGAGCCAGATTCAGGGCTCGAACTCACAGACCAGACCGTGAGATCATGACCTGAGCTGGACTTAGATGCTTAACCAACTGAGCCACCCAGGCGCCCCTGAGTGGGAGACATTTTTTAAAGTCAAGGAAACAACTTTTTTTGGTGACTTTATTAAAAGGAGATTATATACCAGAGAGCATTGTTCTCTTTCCAAAATTCACTAATATAGCCTCAAATTATGTTTTCTGAATATAACCAAAATAATTTTGGTCCACAAATCTCTATTAACCTTTTGTGACATAAAAAAAGGCAGTATATTGTTCAGTCTATATCATATGTTATCTCTACACAAAGATAAAATAATGTGTTTATATATTTAAAACATTTCTGGTAGAATCTATAGAACACTGGTCTTACATGTTGCCTGTGGAAGGAGGAACTTCTGTGTGTTGTGCAGGAGAACAAAAATTGACAGTTTACCACAGCTCTGCTCTGAATAGTCACAATAATTAAGCTACACTGGGAGATGGTGATAGTACAAAACCATTTGCAGGTGGGACTGAAGGACAAAAACAGAGCTGAGCTGTCACAATGTCAATAGAGAACACCTGAATCTGAAACACAGGCAATATAAGCTTGTGATTTAAAGAAATAGAAGTGAATATATAATTCAACTTATGGTTGTGATAAAATAAAGGGAATTTTCAACTCTTCATGTTTGTAGGCTCTGTCTCTGGGCTCCCAGAGAAGCTATACTTTAACATTTACTAAGATCAAAATGACTCGGCAAAACCTTAAAGTATGGCTCCATTTCTGCCCCAAGCACACACCGTACATCTGCTTTGTTAAAAATAAATAAGTAAATAACCAAAGAGAAGCATTCCAAACATAAGGATTAGAAAAAGAAAGAAACCTCCCTGGTTCCCACGAGATTAAAACTATACAAACTTGCATATACTAAAAATGTAAGATAAAGTCTGTAACTTTCTGGAATGTCCTAGGTCATGATGATTTCTAACTGTTTCCCCCCCCCCCTTTTTTTTTTTTTTTGTCTTGGGTGATTGATCTTACTAGTTTTATTTTTTAGTAGTCTGGAAACTAAAACATCCGATCCCTACTTAACAATGTCATAATTCAATCAATATTTCTACAATACAAACATCTTAGAATACTTTCACTTTGGTCATGCCCTATCAATTTATACCCAGAATTCTAATTCAACCTTATTCTTTTCAACTTGAATAATACTTGCTTTTATTATTACATACAGTCCATATTTATTCATTTTTTCCATATATTTGCGGTAACTTGCTTACCAATCTTTGAATCATATAAGAGCTTCTTTTAGAGGCTTTGTTTTGTTGAATGATACCTTTAGAAGTTTTCTTTGTTTTCAGTGAATGCCTGTTGGCTCCAAACAGTTACTTTTTGGTAGAAAATGTGTCTTTCATTTCATTTTCAAAAGGAAAGATGTTTTATGCATTATGCATTACGTTATTGAGATACCAGCTACCAATCTAATTTTTATTCTGTTTGGGTATCTTGTGTAATCTCTCTTTTGCAACTTTTAACATTAAGTATTATATTGAATATTACAGTTTAACTATGATGGGTCTGGATGTAGATTATTTTTTAGTTAGCTTGGTCAGGATTCATTGGACAGCCTGAATCCTAGAGTTCATAGTTTTTATCAGTTTGGAAAATTCTTAGTCATTATATATTCAAATTTAGCTCCTTCACATTCTTTCTATTCTCTTCTTTTACAAGTCCTCATATATACATCCAACAGGTTTATCTCTAGTGTATCTTCAATCCTGAAGGTTGTTGTATTTTGGAGACCCAGCTTTATGCAGGGGTCTCTTGTAAGACTCTATTATTTGGACCATCTCTAGACTTTCTTTAAACATCGTGTGCCCCTCTTTTGGGGTCCCAGGTTCCATTAGATTCAACTTTTAGTGCAACCTCTCAGGATTCCCGAGAATCCTGAAAATCCTGGAATGTGCCACTTTTTTGTCTTCTGAGTATTCCTTACTCCTCCCCCCCAATTCAATGATATGCTTAAAAACATAATATTTTATTTTTAGTTCAAGTGTGAATGTTGTTCACTGTGTCTAGGTACTATTAGATATGGATCTTCTTGAAATTTTTTTTTTATTGAAATGAATTTAGTATGTAATTTATTGCTAAATAATCATCTTAGCAATGTTATAAGGGACTAAATTTATAATACAATGCTACTTTTTATTTGGGTATTAACATTTCCTCCTAAATCAAACCTGGTGCTTTATAGGTCCTCTCTGGTTCTATAGTTTATTCTTCTGATGAAATCCTCACAACTTCTAGCACAGTGCTGGATATTTGATATGTATTTGCAAAATACTGAAGGATTGATTAACCCTGTACTGAAAAGGAAGAATATACACATTTTTTCCTTGTGTTTGACTTGTAGCAATCAAACTTTACCTGATTTACTTTTGATTATCGTATTTTGTTTTTCTAGATTTTTAACACATCATTATTTGAACCACCTCCTCCAGGATATGAAAATGTTTCAGATGTTGTGCCACCTTTTAATGCCTTCTCCCCGCAGGGAATGCCAGAGGTAAAAATGCAATATGATGAAATAAAAATAACAAACAGAATTCCTCATATATGCAGGCAACAATTAAACAGTTATAAGATTTTTCATATAATCCAAATTTAACCCTTTTTTACAGTTAAGAAAGTAGAATTTCTTTATAAGAAAAGGACTATTAGTTTTGTTGACCGTTTTTAAAGATAAAATTTACTCCAATGAGATGCAGAAATGCAAAATGTACATTTATTGACTTTTGACAAATGCATATACCTATGTAATCCAAACCCCTTAACACACAAAATATTACAGTCACTTCAGAATGTACCTTTATGACCTTTCTCAATCGGTATTACACAGACTCCCAGTCAGTCATTCAATTTGTTTTTGCCACCATTGATTAGTTTTGCCTATTCTAAAAATTCACCTAAATAGAATTGTATAGCATGTAATCATTTGTGTCCAGTTTCTTTCACTAAGCATAGAGTCTATGAGATTCCTGCGTTTTAGCATTTAGTTCATTCTTTTTTATTGCCAAGTAATTTTCATTGTATGAAAATACATTAATTACTACTGTTGCATGGCAGTGATTAGTTTTCAAAGAATTTGAATAAGAGTGTTGTTGCCATTTTCAAATAGGGAGCCTGGATGTCCATTCTAGAAAATTTTGTGTGGTCTACTCAATAAAGCAGTGTATTTAACTATCATCTGAAATTCTACAGTCAATCCGATTCTTGTGTGGTACTTTGTTGTTTAGAAGAAAGCTAAGAAAGGTAAATTTGAAAGAGTTGAATATAATTTATTTATATATTTTAACAATTATCTTTCCCATTAAAATATTTGACAGCAAGTAGATTCAATTTTGGATGTACTGGGTTGAGATGCCTAGGATATATGGTATATTTACGAGAAGTTGCTGATTGACAGTTGGGTATATTGAAATACCACCCGATAGAAGGGTAAGAGTTGGCTATTATTGGAAACATCCTAAGTAAAAAAATTGTATTTAGAGTTGAATATTTAAAAGTCTCTCTTCACCAATCAATGAGGATTTAATCCAAGAACATAAGGATTATTTAATATCAGGCAACAGTGCCATATTTTTTAATAAGAGAGAAAAATACTCTTTTTTATTTTCAGATGTATTGGCTTTACTGGCTTATTTATAATTTAAAAACACAAGATTTGAATCAAAGAATATTTTCTATTGATTTCATGAAACTTATTTCAAATGAATAGTTTACATCTTACCTAATGGTATAATATTAGAAAAATTCTTTCTAAAATTGGCACATAAATAGAATGCATACAATTGTAATTATTTTATGGTTGACCTGAGATAGAAATGTGGCATTTAACAATTGGAAATGAAGAGAGAGTGTATATTATTTTATTTTTAATTTATTTTTAATGTTTATTTATTTTTGAGAGACAGAGAGAGAGACAGAGTGCGAGGGAGGGGAGGGTCAGGGAGGGAGACACAGAATCCAAAGCATGCTCCAAGCTCTGAGCTGTCAGCACAGAGCCAGATGTGGGGCTTGAACCCATGAACTGTGAGATCATGACCTGAGCCGAAGTCGGACCCGTAACCAACTGAGCCACCCAGATGCCCCAAGATAGTATATTTTAGATCTCACATGTCCTGACATCACTTAGACTTGTTCCTCAGGTTAAGGCGCCTTACCATCATGGGCCCATGTATGATCCCTAATTTAAATGTATTTTCTTTTCCTTTCATCTCTCATCCCTATCCTCGATCTCATTCCTTTCCCCTCCCCCCAGTGTATTTGTGTCCTTAGCAATGTACACAGTGTTCTTAAAAACATATGACTTTATTTTGTGTTTGATGTACTTTACATTGCTATAGGTAGCATTATATTTTAGGTCTTACTTCATCTCTTACTATTTTCAATCAACGTCCTTTAAAAAATCTACCCTGTTGCTTTGTCAGAGCAGCTCATCACTTTTGCTGTCGCCTATCATTTCATGATATGTGCACACCACATGTAACTTACCCATTCTTTTGGTTGCCAACACTGCTTTACTTTTAAGTCCTCATGACCACAGTGTTGCAGCAAGTAACCTCATACGTGTCCCTGTTTGGGCTTGCCAGGGTTTCTCTGTTCATGGTAAACCAGGTATGGGATTGCTGTTTTATAGGAATATTTAATTTCCCGACGTCCAGACTGTAGCAGTTTATTGCTTGCACTGACATCCTTTTTTTATATATTTTCATCAACACTTGGAATTATGTAACTTTATAATTTTTGCCCATCTAAGTGTTTTAATTTATTTTAATTCACATTTCTCTGATTACCAGTGAGGTTGCTTGTCTCTATACATAGTTATTTATTAGCTGTTCTGGTTTTTATTCTGTGCAATGACTACATATAGCCTTCTCCTTTTCCTGTTGAATTTCCAGCCTTTTTTCTTACTGAATTTAAGTATTTCTTTTTTTTTTTTTTTTTTTTTTTTTTTTTAATTTTTTTTTGGGACAGAGAGAGACAGAGCATGAACGGGGGAGGGGCAGAGAGAGAGGGAGACACAGAATCGGAAACAGGCTGCAGGCTCCGAGCCATCAGCCCAGAGCCTGATGCGGGGCTCGAACTCACGGACCGCGAGATCGTGACCTGGCTGAAGTCGGACGCTTAACCGACTGCGCCACCCAGGCGCCCCAAGTATTTCTTAAATATTTTAATTATTTATTCAATATTGGTTTAAATATTATAAGTATCTTCTAATTTTTCACCTATTTCTTCATGTTATCTAAGCTTTCCTTTATTGAAAATATATCTTTAATTTTGATATTGCCCAATTGTTCTTATGTTTTCAAACTTTGGGTTTTCTTTATTAATTTTCCTCATTATTTACAGTGATAAATCTGTATAACCAGAATATATAAAAAATACTAATACATCATTATTTAAAAATAGCATTAATATTATCAGATTGGAGTTAAATATATATGGACAGATAGTATATAATAAGAGGAAATATAGCAAAAATTTTAATTTAAGATAGCCATAAAATATAAAATATACTTTAAAAGTCTTCAGTGAGTGTGAAGTAGTTGAAAAACACTGAAATTTATTGAGCAATGGAAATACTATGTATAAAGAAACAGATTATGGGGGCACCTGGGTGGCTGAGTTGGTTAAGCATTCTACTTCGGCTCAGGTCAAGGTCTCGCAGTTCCTGAGTTTGAGCCCCACTTCAGGCTCTGTGCTGATAGCTCAAAGCCTAGAGCCTGCTTCAGATTCTGTGTCTCCTTCTCTGCCCCTCTCTCATTCACGCTCTGTCTCTCTGTCTCTCTCTCTCCAAAGTAAACTTAAAAAAAAAAAAGAAACAGATTATGTTTCTAGATAAGAAGACAGAGTGTTATAAGGAGGAAATTATACCCACGTTAGTATGTGGGCTTAATGTATAATCAGTTAAAATCCCCAAATACTTTTTGGACTTTGACAGAATTATTCTACTCCTAAGAGTCATAGAGATTATTAACTCATTTCTTTCAAGTAGATTTAAACTCTTCTAGATTAATGGAAAGCTAGAAGGATCCCCTGATTCCGCATGAGATTCTTGTTTGTGTTCAAATATTAGATGAATTTGCGGCTGGTGTGCTTCACTGGGTCACCTGTAACTCAGCTAGTGCACTGTTCTTTTTAAAATTATATATGTCTGTATGTGGGCTTAATATTTTTCACTGTAAGTTATCTTCGGATCTACATCTGAATTCTCCGGAGTGTAAAGTACGGGGCTCTGCTTTAGGCTATTTGAAATGAGCAATTTGACAATGTCTAATAAAAATATAATCTAAGGGTATCTGGGTGGCTCAGTCAGTTAAGCATCCAACTCTCGGTTTTCGGCTCAGGTCATGATCTCGGGCCTTTCTGGGTTCATGCCCCATTTTGGGCTCTCTGCTGGCAGCATGGGGCCTGGTTGGGGTTCTCTCTCTCCACCTGTCTTTCTGTTTCTCCCCCACTCCCACCGTCTCTCTCAAAATAAACTTTAAAAATATATGTAATCTAATTTTTGGTTTTCAAACTTCAGCACATATCATGGTAATCGAGAAGGCTTATAAAACACAGGTTCTGGTTCCCACCTCGCTGAGTTTTGGTAGGTCTTCATAGTTTGTTCCCAGTAAGACTCCAGGCCTTGATTCTGTGGGTTTAACAACTATACTTTGGGAGCCGCATATCTTTCCTCCCAGTTCTGTTTCAGCTAACAAGAACAGGAAGATGGAAGCTTGAAAGACACGGAAAATTCTAGGCTGACAGTGCAAGATTGTATTTATTCCCAGTCATAGAACAATGGTACAGTGTAAACTTTACAAGAAGGTCATTATCTGAAAACAAAGCTTTTTTCTAAATAACAGTGACAACTTGCATTTGTGAAGTGCCCAGAGGACATATCTATCACACTTGTGTTCATTTTCAAAGTGTCCTGTCATTTTTAAACCAATATCTTCTCCAATCCCACCTCCGTCATAATTTGTTCTGTGAGGATTACAGATTTATCAAAAGATAGCCACAATTTATAGACATTTTAGGAAGTAGTGTCCCCAAAGTTAGTGATACTAAATAGAGATACATTTCAAGTAGGACACTGACACTAAAACAAAATTCACTGAAATCAGATTGGTTAATGTCTCTATACTCACAGAATAAAAGTGAGCTCCAGAGAAGGCTAACAATTATAAATGAGACATACGGTGCTATTGTTAATAGTGTATTAATATTGCATTGTCTGAAGAAGAAATACAAGAGCTAAAAGTAATCCCTTTACTGAAGTAAAGATTCAGATGTCACCTTCTCAGTAGACTTTCCTCTTTTTATTAACATTGCATCCACCCAAGTACTAGTTACTGTTTACCTATTCTATTTAAACTTTGAAAAAAATTTTGACAGCACTGATCACTTTTTAATATACCATATAATTTACTTACTTTTTAATTCATTATTATCTTTCTGCTTTTCACATAAATGTAAGTTCCTCCAAGGACAGGGATTTACTGTATCCCTAATTTTTTTTTTAATGTTTATTTATTTTTGGGAGAGAGAGATGGAGTGTGAGCGGGGAAGGGACAGAGAGAGAAGGAGATGCAGGATCCGAAGCAGGCTCCAGGCTCTGAGTTGTCAGCACAGAGCCCAACACGGGGTTCGAATCCATGAACTATGAGATCATGACCTGAGCCAAAGTCAGATGCTAACCAACTGAACCACCCAGGTGCCCCTCTTTTTAAGTTTTTTAATTAATTTATTTATTTTTGATAGCAAGCAGAGGAGAGGCAGAGAGAGAGGGAGAAAGAAAGAGAATCCCAAGCAGGCCCCACACTGCTAGCATTGCTAAGTGCAGAGCCCAAACCCTGGTTCGAACCCAGGAACCATGAGACCATGACCTAAGCTGAAGTCAAGAGTCAGGTGCTTGACCAACTGAGCCTCCTAGGCACCCCAACAAATGACCTTCTTAATACCCATCACCCAATGTAGCCCATCTTCCACCAATCTCTCTCCATCAACCCTCAGTTTGTTCTCTATGGTTAAGAGTCTCTTGTGGTTTATTTCCCTCTCTCCTTTTCCCCTCCTCCCCCACCCCTTCCCATATGTTCATCTGTTTTGTTTCTTAAATTCCACATATGAGTAAAAGCATACATACATATATTCTTAATCAAGGGAAGTTGGGCAGTGATCAAGAAACGACTTCCAAGCATTCCCAGATTCTAGGTGACAGAAACCGAAGTGGAATTTAGTATGCTAAATATTCATTAAGAAGCATTCTCTTGGGATCAGTACCTGTGTCAGGGAGGGAAAGGAAGCCAGATGGAGCAGAAGGAGCAGTCACCCTCAATGCCAGCTCTGGGACAGCGTCGGCTGGAGTCAGCATAGCCCTTCAGAACTGTCCCGGGTTGGACTAAGATGTCCAAGTCTTTTTTTTTTTTCAATATATGAAATTTATTGTCAAATTGGTTTCCATACAACACCCAGTGCTCATCCCAAAAGGTGCCCTCCTCAATACCCATCACCCACCCTCCCTTCCCTCCCACCCCCCATCAACCCTCAGTTTGTTCTCAGTTTTTAACAGTCTCTTATGCTTTGGCTCTCTCCCACTCTACCTATTTTTTTTTTCCTTCCCCTCCCCCATGGGTTTCTGTTAAGTTTCTCAGGATCCACATAAGAGTGAAAACATATGGTATCTGTCTTTCTCTGTATGGCTTATTTCACTTAGCATCACACTCTCCAGTTCCATCCACGTTGCTACAAAGGGCCATATTTCGTTCTTTCTCATTGCCATGTAGTACTCCATTGTGTATATAAACCACAATTTCTTTATCCATTCATCAGTTGATGGACATTTAGGCTCTTTCCATAATTTGGCTATTGTTGAGAGTGCTGCTATAAACATTGGGGTACAAGTGCCCCTATGCATCAGTACTCCTGTATCCCTTGGGTAAATTCCTAGCAGTGCTATTGCTGGGTCATAGGGTAGGTCTAGTTTTAATTTTCTGAGGAACCTCCACACTGTTTTCCAGAGTGGCTGCACCAATTTGCATTCCCACCAACAGTGCAAGAGGGTTCCCGTTTCTCCACATCCTCTCCAGCATCTATAGTCTCCTGATTTGTTCATTTTGGCCACTCTGACTGGCGTGAGGTGATATCTGAGTGTGGTTTTGATTTGTATTTCCCTGATGAGGAGCGACGTTGAGCATCTTTTCATGTGCCTGTTGGCCATCCGGATGTCTTCTTTAGAGAAGTGTCTATTCATGTTTTCTGCTCATTTCTTCACTGGGTTATTTGTCTTTCGGGTGTGGAGTTTGGTGAGCTCTTTATAGATTTTGGATACTAGCCCTTTGTCTGATATGTCGTTTGCAAATATCTTTTCCCATTCCATTGGTTGCCTTTTAGTTTTGTTGGTTGTTTCCTTTGCTGTGCAGAAGCTTTTTATCTTCATAAGGTCCCAGTAATTCATTTTTGCTTTTAATTCCCTTGCCTTTGGGGATGTGTCAAGTAAGAGATTGCTACGGCTGAGGTCAGAGAGGTCTTTTCCTGCTTTCTCCTCTAAGGTTTTGATGGTTTCCTGTCTCACATTCAGGTCCTTTATCCATTTTGAGTTTATTTTTGTGAATGGTGTGAGTAGTGGTCTAGTTTCAACCTTCTGCATGTTGCTGTCCAGTTCTCCCAGCACCATTTGTTAAAGAGATTGTCTTTTTTCCATTGGATGTTCTTTCCTGCTTTGTCAAAGATGAGTTGGCCATATGTTTGTGGGTCTAGTTCTGGGGTTTCTATTCTATTCCATTGGTCTATGTGTCTGTTTTTGTGCCAATACCATGCTGTCTTGATGATTACAGCTTTGTAGTAGAGGCTAAAGTCTGGGATTGTGATGCCTCGTGCTTTGGCCTTCTTCTTCAAAATTACTTTGGCTATTCGGGGCCTTTTGTGGTTCCATATGAATTTTAGGATTGCTTGTTCTAGTTTCGAGAAGAATGCTGGTGCAATTTTGATTGGGATTGCATTGAATGTGTAGATAGCTTTGGGTAGTATTGACATTTTGACAATATTTATTCTTCCAATCCATGAGCAGGGAATGTCTTTCCATTTCTTTGTATCTTCTTCAATTACCTTCATAAGCTTTCTATAGTTTTCAGCATACAGATCTTTTACATCTTTGGTTAGATTTATTCCTAGGTATTTTATGCTTCTTGGTGCAATTGTGAATGGGATCAGTTTCTTTATTTGTCTTTCTGTTGCTTCATTGTTAGTGTATAAGAATGCAACTGATTTCTGTACATTGATTTTGTATCCTGCAACTTTGCTGAATTCATGTATCAGTTCTAGCAGACTTTTGATGGAGTCTATCGGATTTTCCATGTATAATATCATGTCATCTGCAAAAAGCGAAAGCTTGACTTCATCTTTGCCAATTTTGATGCCTTTGATTTCCTTTTGTTGTCTGATTGCTGATGCTAGAACTTCCAACACTATGTTAAACAACAGCGGTGAGAGTGGGCATCCCTGTCGTGTTCCTGATCTCAGGGAAAAAGCTCTCAGTTTTTCCCCATTGAGGATGATGTTAGCTGTGGGCTCTTCATAAATGGCTTTTATGATGTTTAAGTATGTTCCTTCTATCCCGACTTTCTCAAGGGTTTTTATTAAGAAAGGGTGCTGGATTTTGTCAAAGGCCTTTTCTGCATCAATTGACAGGATCATATGTTTCTTATCTTGTCTTTTATTAATGTGATATATCACGTTGATTGATTTGCGAATGTTGAACCAGCCCTGCAGCCCAGGAATGAATCCCACTTGATCATGGTGAATAATTCTTTTTATATGCTGTTGAATTCGATTTGCTAGTATCTTATTGAGAATTTTTGCATCTATATTCATCAGGGATATTGGCCTGTAGTTCTCTTTTTTTACTGGGTCTCTGTCTGGTTTAGGAATCAAAGTAATACTGGCTTCATAGAATGAGTCTGGAGGTTTTCCTTCCCTTTCTATTTCTTGGAATAGCTTGAGAAGGATAGGTATTATCTCTGCTTTAAACGTCTGGTAGAACTCCCCTGGGAAGCCATCTGGTCCTGGACTCTTATTTGTTGGGAGATTTTTGATGACTGATTCAATTTCTTCGCTGGTTATGGGTCTGTTCAAGCTTTCTATTTCCTCCTGATTGAGTTTTGGAAGAGTGTGGGTGTTTAGGAATTTGTCCATTTCTTCCAGGTTGTCCAATTTGATGGCATATAATTTTTCATAGTATTCCCTGATAATTGTTTGTATCTCTGAGGGATTGGTTGTAATAATTCCATTTTCATTCATGATTTTATCTATCTGGGTCATCTCCCTTTTCTTTTTGAGAAGCCTGGCTAGAGGTTTGTCAATTTTGTTTATTTTTTCAAAAAACCAACTCTTGGTTTTGTTGATCTGCTCTACAGTTTTTTTTAGATTCTATATTGTTTATTTCTGCTCTGATCTTTATTTTTGCTGTTCTGCTTCTATTTCCTTTAGGTGTGCTATTAGATTTTGTATTTGGGATTTTTCTTGTTTCTTGAGATAGGTGTGGATGGCAATGTATTTTCCTCTCAGGACTGCCTTCGCTGCATCCCAAAGCGTTTGGATTGTTGTATTTTCATTTTCGTTTGTTTCCATATATTTTTTAGTTTCTTCTCTAATTGCCTGTTTGACCCACTCATTCTTTAGTAGGGTGATGTCCAAGTCTTTATAGTCCCACACTGATCTGTCACTGATGTGTGACATCCTAAGAAAGGGCATGACCTTGAGCAGAGTGGCTGTCTGTACCTGAGGCAATCCCTGGAGAGGCTTGAGAATTGAAGGATGTCTGCAGAGAGCCTTCCTTGAAACTGGAACAAGAACATCATCACTGAAGAGGAATCTGGGCAGCACATCCCAGTGTCCAGAACAAATATATTTTACTTTAGAGTAAAAATTTTTGGGGAAAGGGGGACAAAAGTGAAGCTGAAGGAGAAAAGGGATGGTAAAATTCTGACTGTGTTCCTGTAGTTTTCAAATGGATGATATTGAATAATAAATCAGTATAGTGTTTATATGCCTTTGGATACATATAAAAATTGATGTAAATTTGCTCCTAAAAATGTTAATACTTATAATATGCTGGTAATTGCATTTGTTATAGTGACTTAAAGGTACGATATTAGATCTTAAAGGTATGATATTAGACTTAAAGGTATGATCTTAGATGTCAAGTAAATGTATGAGAGAGTACATTACTTTTCAAAATTAATTTAGGGAGTAGGTAAGAAAAAATGAAGAACACTGGTCATTTTGCAAATAAGAGTACTGAGACTCAGAGATGTTATAAGACTTACACACAGTCATACTAATAATATGAAACCAGACTCATAAGCCCTTAAAAATTACCTGACCTTTCTTCCTTACCTGGTGGTTGTAAAGACCCATTAATCTACTATTTGTGAATGTACTTCTAAAAGAATAAAGCTCTCATCAAGAGTTTCTTAACCTAGAGAGCCTGGACCCTTCAAAGTGCCAGTGGCAATATGTATATTTGTATACATTTGTGGGGGGAACACTTCTATAGCATTATAGCCACTATAGAGGAGACATATAAGCGAACCCTACTGTTAAGTTCATACATCTCTAACCCAGCCAATTGCTTTAATTCAAGTTCTTCTCTCTTGAATGTCTTATTTGAGTTTCATGCTTTCTGACCCCCTTGAACTCTCTTGCGTCTTCCCTCATTCAAAGATGGGAAACAGTCTTCATGCAGGGAAACCTCCTTGTATTAAATCTTACTTGTACTAAATCATTCCTGATCTCAACAGGGTGATCTAGTGTATGTTAACTATGCCCGGATTGAAGACTTCTTTAAACTAGAGAGGGACATGAAAATCAATTGCTCTGGGAAGATTGTGATTGCCAGATATGGGAAAATTTTCAGAGGAAATAAGGTAAAAGTCATTTCTTTTTCCTTGTCCCCAAATACAAAAAATTATGTCGTATCTTACATGTGTAGAAACATATCCTTCAAACTTCCTGAGGACTATAATCCTCTCATATTATATAACATGCCTACCTTATGGGGAGGACACATGTACTAGCTTATAGATAAGGGTTTTAATGGGGTCTTTGGAGTTTGGGCCAATGAGGAAGTTCACGGAGAACAGAGCAGATTTTTCCATATTTACAGATTATGCCTGTGGTCTACAAAGAAGCATGAATGGGATTTTTTGTTACCATCGTGTCTTTGTTTTAAATATTATCTTTGAAAATATCTACCTAATTAAATTTTAATAGTAATTATTATTATAGGGACTCAGAGAAAACAATTTATACATAATAGTTTTTAAAAATTACTGTCACTTTGACCTGTAAATTTTTTTCCTCTTTTGTAAGAAATTAAATTTCCAAAATATTCCCTTCCATCCATAAAAGATAGAGAAATCTGGCCTGTAGGGTCTACTTGCTTCCTGTGCTTCTAGACTAATGCAAGAAAACAGCAAGTACTTGCTATCTCTATTACGGGCATTTTCCAAATCTGCTGCTGTGGGGGCTGATCTAGCCCTAGAAACCCATTTTTAGAACTTAAAGTAGGAAAAAGCAAGCGCCAGTGCTCTGTGAGATGTCCTTTGTTGCAGGTCTAAATGACAAAGTTTAAGTGTAATTTCAAAAAACCTGATATTATCAAATCTGGAACAACCAACCTGAAATAAAAAAGATGTTGTGTTTTCCAGGTTAAAAATGCCCAGCTGGCAGGGGCCAAAGGAGTCATTCTGTACTCAGATCCTGCTGATTACTTTGCTCCTGGGGTGAAGTCCTATCCAGATGGTTGGAATCTACCTGGTGGTGGTGTCCAGCGTGGAAATATCTTAAATCTTAATGGAGCAGGGGACCCTCTCACACCTGGTTACCCAGCAAATGGTGAGTGATCAGGCCTTAATCATCACAGGAAACTTAAAAACATTTTAAAGTGATTTTATTAAAGGATTTCAAACAAAGTATGTCTTTTTAAAATTCTCTGTGCATCAAAGAAGTAAGTTAAAGAGTTTCAGACTCTGAAAAGTATTGCCTTAGCTTCCTGATCTCTTATTGGGAACCCCTGGGCCTGATGGGTTTTGGAATCCAGACATTTTCTGATATTTAAAAGTAATGTGATGCATATACCATTGATTGCGTAACACCCAGGAGTCTGGGATGGAATCCAGGAAGCAGACATATAAATACTTTTGCAGCAAAATATATGAATAATCATCCTAAGCAGAGGTAAATAATAAGTGATAAAAATAAATAATATAAATAGCCACATGTCTGCTCTAATTAGATCGGCTGTGAAATGAGTTTGGATCAGATCAGGTTTTGATGCCAAGTAAATTCCCTCTAAATTTATGGCTTTTACAGTTTTTGGATTTCCTAGTTGCTGATAAGGGATAGCAGAAAAGAAGTTTTACAAATCCCCAAAATGGCACATTTAAAATATAGAGTCCTTTAAAGATTTATGAATCTTCTTAGAACATAGTATACTGTCATAGATTTTTTTTAAAAACAATACATGTTATCCTGTAATAAAATCACATAAATATACCTTAACTTCACTTACTTCTGGTTTTTACTCCCAAGTTAAAAAAAAAAATGCAACCTCTCTTAATTTCTGTTTTACAAAGTTAAACTTATGAACATAAAATGAACTTACCTGGAATATTTCTGTTGCTTATCCTCAAATTTAAATGATAGTATTTTAGGCGAGAAATGTTATCCCTATGGGGCTTGTATTTACTGAATTTCCTTTTGTGCCCTATTCTTTTTTTTTTCTTACCCCTTTAGTTTTACTTTTTTATTTCTGGAATAGTTCTAAAATACACAAACATAGAGATAATTATCAACATTTTGTCAATCTTGTTTCATCTCTTTATTCTGCCTTTTTTATTGTTACATAGGACAATTTTTACATAAGTCCCATGTAATGTATCATTACATCATTTTACTCATAAAATGAATATGCTTTTGCAATCACCTTGTTCTTATTAGATAATTTAAAAATTTGGAGAAAAAAATGGAAAAATAACTCCTATTTTTTTAATCTGAGGAAATGACAGAAGGTTTTTATTTTGAAGTAGAGCTCATATGTAATAAAATACACAGATCTTAAGAATTGAGTTCAATGAAAATTTTAAATTGCATATGTCTATGTCACTCAAAATAAGATATAGGACATTCTCGTGACTCCAGAAAGTTCTCTTGTGCTCCTTTCTGGTCAAGCACTTTCTGGTATCTCTCACCATTGATTAATTTGCCTGGTTTTGAACTTCATATACAAGGACTCAGTGTATATTCTTTTGTAGCTCACTGTTCTTATTCAGTATACTGATTTGAGATCTGTCCGTGTTATTGTGTGTCTTAGTAGTTTGTTCTTTTAATTGCTGAGTAGAATTCTGTTGTGCGACTGGGCTACAGATCATTTATTCATGCTGCTGTTGACAGACATCTGTGCTGTGTTCTGTGTTTAGCTGCCCAAATTCAGCTGCTGTGAATAATTTTGTACAGGTCTTCTATGTGGACATATATTTTCCTCCTTTCTTGAGTAAATACCTACGAGTAATTGCTGTGTCCTAATGCACAATTCTGTTTAACCTTACTTTTCCAAAGAGTGATCCAAAGTGACTGTATGATTTTACACGTTTGCACAGAATGTACGAGAGTTTCAGCTGCTCCACATACTCGCTAACGTTTGAAGGTGTCTTTTTATTTTAACAGTTCCAGTAGATGCAATATAAGAATGTGTTTAATGGGATTTACAGAAACACTTTTGAAAGGGACTCGGTTTGTACTGAAGCATGTCCAGCTTCTTTCAGAATATGCTTATAGACGTGGAATCACCGAGGCTGTTGGTCTTCCAAGTATTCCCGTTCATCCAGTTGGATACTACGATGCACAGAAGTTCCTGGAGTAAGTGTGTAAGAAACAAACAGATGGCTCTTTGGTTAATTCTCTTTATCGGCAGTCTTTGACTATTGGCAATATTAACATCTGAATATTTCTCCACTGTTCAGAAACACTGAAATTCTGTTAGATGGTAGAACCTACAATTTTATCACCATTTTAAAGAATAGTGGTTATTTTCTGGAATTTACTTTATGTAGTGCTATCCGGTATGTGACAGTCATGAGAATGACTTTCAGTTTCCAGCTGCAGGGGGCATAACTGATCAATGACTCCAGCGACAGTGCTTTGAAATCCACTACCCTGTTTGTGTCGAGGCCATGCTTCCTACTGGTGTTCCCAGTCAATGACTAGTTGCAGCAGGGACACTAAAACAGCCCCATTATTGGGAGGCCCAGGACTCTTCTCATGGGAGACTTTGGCTCAGGATTCCATGACAGGTTTGTCCAACTAGATGCCACCACCCATGACCCTTTTCTTCCTTCCTTTTCTCCTTTACCTCATATGAGACCTGCATTGCAGTCTATTGGCTTTTTCAGCTTTCCCTCACCCCCTTCCCATTTCTCTCACAGGCTTTTCCCCTAATAAATCTCTTGCTCATCTAATCCACATATTGTCTAGTACTTGGATGACTTGGAACACCATATTGTGAGATCAATTCCATGTTATCTTTACCTTTATTCCTCTTCCCCTTCTGCTTTCCTGACATTGGAACCCTCTCTCCTTTCCTGCCCTGCTATGTCCCATCTGCAGGTCCTTTGTCCAGCGTCCTTCAGGAGGGAGAGAACATGACTTCTTTGAAAGTAGAATTGTGAGAGAAGCATCTTGCCAGTTAGTACCTTTTCTTATTTGAGTTTAAAGCATTCTTAATCATTTTATTCTAGTCTCTATAAGAAAACTTTTTATGACCTAATACAATGCCCTTCTTATTTATAATTGAGGAGGTTGATATTCGGAGAAGTGGAGGGATCTGTCCCATTTAAGGGCAGTTTAAGGAACAGCACCTTCGTCTCTTTTATTTATAGGCTCTCAGCTTTTACCGTGTGGTTAGAATTCAGGATCCAGGCACAACTTTTGAGGGCACAGCAGACAATGCATTTGTCTAAACATATTTGTAAATCAAGTCAAATATTTGTCATATTTAAAAGATGAAAGTGATTATAACATTACTTGTAGTATTAGAAAACTGTCAATAACACTGATCTTCAAAAATTGCTAAGTAAGTCAGATATGTAGCTATGGCTATGATAGTGCATAGAACCATTAAAACATATGTTGTACAAGAATATTTAATGTTATGGAAACATGCTTATGCTATACTACTAAGTGAAAATAGCAGAATTATCTATCTAGGTATCTATAGAAATATCTGTATATAGATATGCAGATACATAAAGACAGAATAATCTTAATTATGTTAATTTTTTAAAATGAACCTGTATTATCTTTGTAATTAAAAAAAGAATGCATGGAAGGAAGATCATATGGAATTTATTTGAAGTGTATTTAGCCATGTTTACTATTTGACTGCTCTGATTAACTAGGTCAGCATTGCTAGGTCCTAAATGTGTATTAGAATTACTTGATCAGAAAAAAATCACAAATGCAGTTTATCTCTAATGTATTCAAGTCAGCTTCTCTAAGCCATCTTGTAAATACAATCATCATTAATGACATAATTTCTATGGAAAAGTGGACTTTGCATTAAAAACACCATAATTTAAAAGGAACTTTGGAAATACAATCTACATGGAAGTAGGAGATGATCTTTATATGTTAAAAGCAATAAGACAGCTCCTATCTCATCTTTCATACTTTCTAAGATATAATGAAATATTCTTCAGGAATTTAGTCTTACATATTTTTTTCAAAGAACATATCATTTGTTTATGAATTTCACTGTGAAAATTTACTCCCGATGCACACTTAGGAGTATGCTAGTTGTCCCTGATAGTCAATTCTCAGATGCCCACAAAAGGTTAGCCGTTTAGCATTATGTATTAATTAGAAAAGAATTGCTAACATCATAACATGAAAGTTTCTTCATAAATGTGTGTGAAGACAAGAAGAGATATAAAGTCATATAATGGCCCAAGAATGTTGTGAATTTCAATAAAAAGTTGATGAGATGTGAGGTGCCTGGGTGGCTCAGTCACTTAATCTCAGCTCAAGACTTGATCTCAGAGTCGTGAGTTCAAGCCCTGTGTTGGACTCCAGGCTGGATGTGAAGCCTATTAAAAAAAAAAAAAAAGGTGAGGGGCTCCTGGGTGGCTCAGTCAGTTGGGCGGCTGACTTTGGCTCAGGTCATGATCTCATGTTCCGTGAGTTCAAGCCCCACATCAGGCTCTGTACTGACAGCCTGGATCCTGCTTCAGATTCTGTGTCTCCCTCTCTCTCTGCCCCTCCCCCATTTGTGCTGTGCCTCTCTCTGTCTTTCAAAAATGAGTAAATGTTAAAAAAAAATTAAAAAAAGAGTTGATGAGATGTGAGTTATAGTAAAGCAAAACCACATTTACTTGGGTGGGAGGGAAAAGGGACACATGTGTTTTTTTCTATTCTTCTTTACATGTCTGTTGAAGGGAATGTGATTATATGGTTTTCATTTGCCTCCCTGAGAAACTACTAGCATTGATACTAGTATCAACAATAATAATGACAATAACAATAATAATAGCATCTATCATGCAGTTATTTGTCAATTTTATCAAAGAATCAACTTTTGGTGTCATGGATTTTGTCTATTTTTTCCTCTTTTCTGTAATTATTTTTGTTACAGTATTTATTGTTCTCTTTCTTATGCTCAATACGAGTTTAATTTGCCTTCATTGTCCTGTTTTTTAAGGTGGAAGACTAGTTTATTGATTGATGTCTTTCTCCTTTTTTTAAAAATTTATTTTAATGTTTATTTATTTTTGAGAGAAAGAGAGACAGAGCATGAATGGTGGAGGGGCAGAGAGAGACAGGGAGACACAGAATCAGAAGCAGGCTCCAGGCTCTGAGCTGTCAGCACAGAGCCTGACACGGGGCTTGAACTCACCAACTGAAGATCATGACTTGAGCTGCAGTCAGACGCTCAACTGACTGAGCCACCCACGTGCCCCAATGTCTTTCTCCTTTTTAAATGTAGATGTTTACAGCTATACTTTTCCTCCAAGCACTGCTTTAGCTGCATCCCATAGGTTTAGATACATCATGTCTGCATTTTCATTCATCACTAAGTATTTCCTAATTATTCTTGGGATTTTTTCTTTCACCCATTGTGTATTTAGGAGTTAGTTCTTTGATTTCCATATATATTTCCATATATTTCCCAAATTCCCATCTTTAATTGTTAAATTCTTCCTTTTTTGGTTGGATTAATAAACAGATTGTATAATTTATAAAAGGGTTGCATGACTGCAGCCATTTAAATTCATTTAAACTGATTTTATAGCCTAATATATAGTCTATCCTGAAAAAATGTTCCATAGGTGCTTGGGAAGAACATGCATTCAGCTCTTGTCAGATAGCATGTTCTAGATATGCCACATGACATTTCTGGCTTGTCAGCTTCTTCAGCTCCAAGTCTGGGATAGATAAGCCAAAAAATAAACAGAGGAGCTCATCTTTGTCTCTTCTTATACCCTGAAGTCCCAGCCTAGGCTTTGAGAGCCTAATGTGTGTTGTATATAGTTATGGCCCAGAGAATTTAGTTGTTGTACTTAACCAGAAGAATAGGGTAAAGCTCATCTCCATCTTTCCAGAAGCAGTCTTACTTCTTTTCAAGCTTCTGTCATGGTACCCTAATCCCTTATTCCCCAGCCAGAACAATCACCATGCCTTACACTTGCCCTATACTTCTCTGCATTTGTACCTCTTCATGTCATACTTAGTACCTAGAATGCTCTCCATGTCATCTTCCCATGCCCAGATCTTAACTCATCCTTTAAAATTCAGATAAGTAAAACCTCTAAAAAGTTGTTCATGTTCCCACAAGCTAAATCAAGCTGTCTTTTGTCTATATTCTTTAGAATTTTCTCTACCATTGGTCTTGCTTTGTTTTATATTATTGTTGACTTTATATGTACCTTCTTCTGACTAACTTCTGACTAAACTTTTTGGTGGAAAAAGGTCATGTACATATTTGTGTTCCTTATAACACAAATGTCTTGAGTATAACACAATGTCTTGAACATCGTAGACCGTAAATCTTTGCCAAATGCACACATAAAAAGTAATTTGCTACAGGATATAGATTTTAAATGCCGTGCTGTTTGCATATATTTATTGAACAAGTCCTTTCAGAGACATTTCAACATGTATATTTCCTGAAATTTTTATGGTTTGGAAGTTTAATATTTAACTTTTTAATTTTCTTGGAATTTATTTTTTATTTATAGAGTGAGGGAAGTACCTAAAGAATTTATATTCCTAATAATCTCAGTAACATTTATTGACTAAAACCTCTATTCTCCATAGATCTGTGATATTTCCTGAACTGATACATCAAATTCTTATATTCAGCTATTATATTCTATTCCAGTCATCTGTTTACTTGTCCTTGCGGAACACTATAATTTCCGCTTTATAGTTTATTATCTTGTGGGAATATGGACTAATCGTTACCTTCCTTATGTAATAATATACAATTGGCTATTATTCTTCCTGCTGAAATTACCTTGTTATATTTTTCATGTTTTTATTTTGAAAAGGAAATACATTTACATGGTTCAAAATTCAAAGGGGTATACAGGAAGAGGTTTCCATCTAATCCATTTCCACCTCAAGAACAATTAGTGTTGTTAACTTATATCATTATAGAAATACTTTACATATAATGAAGCATGGTATATTTTTCTTCACTTGTGCTCCACAACTTTTTTTTTAATGTTTATTTTATGGGGGGAAGGGCTGAGAGAGGGAGACAGAGGATCTGAAGTGGACTTTGTGCTAACAGCAGAAAGCCTGATCTGGAGCTCGAAATCATGAACTATGAGATCATCTGAGCTGAAGTCAGATGTTTAACAGACTGAGCCACCTAGGTGCCCCTGTGCTCTGCAACTTTTTTACATACTTAGTACTCTGCTGTTTTGACTGATTATGCTTTCTACCAATGTAAAAGTCCCCTTCATATTACTTGATGCTATTTATGTGAAATTTTAATATAAAAAGATAAATTTTATAGTATATTACTTGAAATTATGTTTATTAGCCAAACTCCTCCGTGATATGGGGGGGGAAAAAGAAGAAGGATTTACTCCCTGGTAGAGCATTTTAAAACAGAATATTACTTATAATTAGGCTTCCATGAGAAGATAGTCTAATCAATTGCTTTAGCATTGTGTGTGCACTAGATTCTAGGTCAAGTTGAACTAGTCACATTTCCTCAAATAGGTAGGCAGGGAACAGCGCCTGTGTGTAGGCACACAACAAAGAGGGAACTGTAAAGCATGCTCCTTTGCAAAGCCTAGGGTGCATGAAGTTCTATGATGAGAGATAAAGTCATAAAAGATAGATTGATATTTTCCACACTCTTCATTTTCTCTTGAACCATGTTCTTCTATTTGCTGCAATTTAGCAAAGGTTTCTGTGCCCAAACCAAGAATAAGTCAATGCTCTTAAAAGAATAAAGGCAGATATGTTGAGATAAAACCACAAGAACTCCTTCATTCCATAAACGCTATCATATTACCTTTCTCAGTCACCTGCTGAGAAATAACCGGGGCTAGTTGCATGTACTGGCTAGTCTGCTTGAATCTTTCTACCTTAAAAATTTTTTTTAATGTTTATTTTTGAGAGAGAGAGAGACAGAGCGTGAGTGGGGGAGGGGCAGAGAGAGAGAGAGAGAGAGAGAGAAAGAGAGAGAGAGAGAGAGAGGGGCACAGAATCTGAAGCAGCCTCCAGGCTCTGAGCTGTCAGCACAGACCCTGATGCAGGTCTCAAACCCATGAACCGTGAGAACATGACCTGATTTGAAGTCAGACTCTTAACCAACTGAGCCACCCAGGTGCCCCTCTACTTAAAAAAATAAAAATAAAAATAAAAAAGTTTACAAAAATTTCGTGAAGCTTTTACAGACTGTTGATTGAAGTAAAATCATTTCCTTTGCTCTTTATGAGTGAAGATACCTTGTGAAAGATTAACATGTCCATATTTGGGGATATATTTATCAGTAGGAGAAATAACAAAATGGAAAATCCCAGAATTTGACATCAGAGCTCTTTCCTCACAGCATTCCCTGGAGGCATTTTAAACAGACTTTCTATTAGAAACTGGGAACGAAGAGTCTGGATTCTTCCCAAACGTTTGACCCTCAGCTATACCACTTACCAGCTGCATGACTCCAAGCAAGTTACGTATCTCTCTAAGCCTCATGCCCTCATCTCTGAAGTAGGAGGAATAGTAGACTCTACCTCCTAAGAGTCCGAGTAAGGGTTAACTGGCGTATCCCTGACTCCTGAAGCTATCATGAGCAGGCACTCAAAAAAGCAAGCTCATTGACATTTTAACTGATAGCTCCAAAGTTTTTCTTCAGCTGATAATACTTTTTGTGTTCCATAGGAAAATGGGTGGATCAGCACCGCCAGACAGCAGCTGGAAAGGAAGTCTCCAAGTGCCCTACAATGTTGGCCCTGGCTTTACTGGAAACTTTTCTACGCAGTTAAGAGACTCTTTTTGTTGTAACTCTCAGGCGAGGAAAACTTTTTTCAAAAAAACAAAAAATACTTACAGAGGATGACTGGAAAAGTAAAATATATCTGGTACCAAAAGGGAACAAAGCCACAGGTTGTAGAGGGGAATACACTTACATCATTTGTATTGGACAGCTGGACAATGTAATTCTTGCATGTGTACATTTAGAAATCTTTAAAATGATGTAAGAGTTAAAAAAAATTGCAGGTGGCAAAGTGTTAACCAGGATTTTCAGAATGCATTCTTTATTTTTGCATTAGAAAAGTCAAGATGCACATCCATTCTAACAATAAAGTAACCAGAATATACAATGTGATCGGAACTCTCAGAGGAGCAGTGGAACCAGGTAAATTAATCATTTGCTCAGCAAATATTGATTGAGCAATCCTTCCGGGCCGGGCACTGCTCTGAGCTCTGGGAATGTAAGGTGAACAAAGCACTTCTTGGCCCTAATGGAACTTACATGGACACAAAATACACAAATTGAGGTAATTTTGTATTGGGATACATGTTTGAAGAAGAGTAAACGTGGGGCTAAGTTGGTTAGATGCCCAAGGATAGTAAATATGAAGCTGTGCATGCTTCAATTAAAGGATCAAGGGAGAAAGGTCAGGGAGGGATCATTGTGAGGTCTTTTCTCTGGGTTTTCTGGATTTGTTTACCACGTAGTTTGCTTGGGGTAATATTTCATGTTAACTACAAACATCTATGTGAAAGATAACACTATTAGAAGATTAAGGTAACCTTGAATTAATGAATCCTTTATGTAGTCTTATCTTCTATTGAAGTTAATGAGATATATAGACACATGATTTCCACAGAATTTCAGATACCCTGCAGCTTACTCTATTCTGTAAATAGTCTTACTTCATTGTGTTTCAATTCCTTAAGGATTAGGGTAATATATTTCTGACTAACAGGCATACAGTTAAATCACATATTTTTTGTAGAAGCAGCCAATGCTTTCTTTCAGGGATATAAAGAATACTGGTATACTTCCAGAGGGTACTAAATAATATATAACTGGCAATTCATTGAATCTCACTGACTACCTGTTTTGTGCCAGCTCTGTATTAGGCATTGGGGATGGAGGGAAAAATTGAAGACATAAGCCAGGGATGAGGAGCCATGCATTCAAGCATGGTAAATGCTTTGTCAGATATGGTAGGATTGCTTTGAGAGCTGGAGAGTGGGAGCAGTTCTCTCCCCTGTGGAAGCTAGGAAAGGGTCATGGAGAGGTAAAATCGTTGATCTGTGTCTTGAAAACTGAATAGGAGTAGGAAGTGGAGAATGTACTGTGAGGCCACTGTGTTCTCTTACTCTGAAAATACTGGAAGTAAAGTGTTAAGTAGCTAAGAGAGGAGTGACAGAGGATAGAATAATTCCATACTTACTTATTATTACTTTTTGCATTTACTTAGAGAGAGAGAGCATGTGCAAGTGAGTGGGGAGGGGCAGAGAGAGAGAGGGAGAGAGAGAATCCCAAGCAGGCTCCACACCTTCGGTGCAGAACCCATGCAGGTCTTGAACCCACGAACCATGAGATCATGACATGAGCTGAAATCAAGAGTTGGACACTTAACCAACTGAGTGCCCCAGGTGCCCCGTCAATTACATGTTTATGATTGTTATTGTACATTGTACACTGAGTATACCTTTGCTTGTCCCATCTACTCTCTTTGTCCATCAAAATCAGACCAAAATAGTATATTTACACAAGTCTTCAGGAACCTTGCTCTTTCTTTGAGTGGTGAGTGCTCTGTGTTTAGATGGTCTTGACTCACTTGCAGTTTGCTCTGTTATTGACCTGGAATGACAAATAATTTTGCAATGATGCTTCCTAGACAGATATGTCATTCTTGGAGGTCACCGTGACTCATGGGTGTTTGGAGGCATCGACCCTCAGAGTGGAGCAGCTGTTGTTCATGAAATTGTGAGGAGTTTTGGGACACTGAGAAAAGAAGGTAATGTAAACAGCAAGGGAAAAGATCATCCTCTCTGAATCTCAGTTTGGTCCTCTGTAAAGTGTGTAAAATTACCACCTTCTCGTAGGTCTGAGAGAGGTACCAACTGACAGGATACGTGCAAACATCAAGTGCTTGGTAATACCTAGTAGCATAGAACAGCTTTCGGTAACTAGTTGCCATGTTTCTTGTGTGGGTTAGATAATTATATTGTTTACTTATTTTTGCTTATTTATATAATAATGTTTACATTATTGATATTTATAAAGTTATAATCTGAAATAAGGGAATTAGACTGTTAGGGGTCGCTCTTGACAACAAAGAAGGTGGAGACGCATTTCTTCACAGGAGAAGACAAACCAAAGTTAGGTCATGGGCCAACGTGTCCTGATCAGAGAACTGTGAGCAGAAGTTCCTTCGGCCCTTCTAGCCTCACACAACAGGTCAAGGGCATCAAGTAAGGGAGGGGATTGAAGCTTCCTCTGAGAAGTTTTGGTGTCTGTCTAATAGGATTCTCAGAAGTTTGATGTTTGCATCCCCACATCCTCAGTCTTGGTGTGCTCTCCTAAAACTTAGGTTTAAACTCCTAGCTCCATTGCTTCAGTCCTTTTAGAATCTTCATATGAAAACAAAGATAACACTTAGTTCAAATGATTGCTTTTTATAATAAATCACACATTGAGAGCAGAAAGTCCACTCTCTTTACTGACCCTGCAAACCAGGGTGTGGGGGCTCTAATTGTGACCCGTGTTTTTTTAGCAGCAATAACAACCAACAGCAAAACTGTATTAAGTTTGTACGATACTTGTTTTCACAGAGAAAGTGCTTTCACGTATTCTTTGTTTTGAACTCCTAGCAACCAGGGAGAAGTTTACTTAGTTATTTCTGTTCTCATTTCACAGATAAGCTAACCAAGTTTCACAGAATTGAGTGAGTCATCCATGGCTGTATAGCTAGTGTGTGGCAGAGTCAAAGAACCCGGGTTTAAACCCAAATTTCTGGGGGCGCCTGGGTGGCTCAGTCGGTTGGGTGTCCGACTTCAGCTCAGGTCATGATCTCGCAGTCTGTGAGTTCAAGCCCCGCGTCGGGCTCTGTGCTGACAGCTCAGAGCCTGGAGCCTGTTTCAGATTCTGTGTCTCCCTCTCTCTCTGACCCTCCCCCATTCATACTCTGTCAATCCCTGTCTCAAAAATAAATAAACATTAAAAAAAATTTAAAAAAAATAAAATAAACTCAAATTTCTGGCTACTAGCCCACAAAACCATGTCTCTCTTTAAAACAAAATATAAAGGGGCTCTATTATTTTTTTCCACAAAACTATTTTATGTTTTAAGAACACAGAATTATGAAGATCTGAATTTACAAAGCTCATAAATTAGGTAGTGTTGAACATGAACACAAAAAATTTTATGATTTTGCAATAAGATTCCCTATGATAAATACAAAACATTGCAGTGACAATGATAGAGTGTGCCAAGAGAGTGCAATGATGAGGAATAATAATTCATAGGAAATTTGAATTATATTATTAACAAATTGACAAAACACTGGACTCAGCTGTAGGGATACACATTCTTAAGCAGAAATGAACTATTTGTGGAAAAAATGACACATTTTTGGAGCATGTTTGAAGTGCTGTGTTTGTAAACACGACTCCATTTAATCTTCCTAACAATCAAGGAGTATCTTCATCTCACTTTGCTTTTTCTGGTGTACAGATGAAGAGAGGGAAGCGGAGGAAGCTTGCATAACTTTCCCTCGGTCATAGTGCTAGTAGGTGAAAGAACTGGGATTTGAAATAAGATCTTTCTTTAACTCCAAGGTCAGTGTTTATCACTCCAAGCCATATTACCTCCTTGTTGAGTTATGCTGAATTATTGCAGCAGCCACAGACATCAGTATTGCTAACTGAGCTTCTGTTGACTAATTCTGGCAAAGAATGGAGTGAAATCACACAACCAGCTGACACCGAACAATTGTGTGTATGATGCCAGAATGTGGAAGAGTTGTAAGGAATTTTCTTTCGGTTCGATCTGCTCTCAGAGCACAGACCACATCTAGCACTTTCTTCTTTCACTCCAGGCAGCTGCAGAGCACAGATGGCTGCCTGTGTGTATCCAATCATTATAAACTGTTTAGAATATTATGACCTAATGGAATTTTTGGTATGTCTACATCCCCCCCCCCAACTTTTCAGTGCAAATGTGCTCGTTTGTACTGACAAATCAGCTTTAACATCTCACAAAAGGAAATGATATAAGTAAAAATTCTCACTACAGTTCACATTTTCTAAACAAACAGTGGAATTTTAGTGTTGTTTTGCTGTTGAGTTTTACAGTGTCTTGGATATATAATGCATTTTCCCAGCATTTATGTGTATACACATATATTTTAGGATGGAGACCTAGAAGAACGATTTTGTTTGCAAGCTGGGATGCAGAAGAATTTGGTCTTCTTGGCTCTACTGAGTGGGCAGAGGTTAGTTGATAATTTGCTACAATATAAATTTTCACAACAAAGCAGTTAGGATTTATCAAGGACGCAAAAATAACAAGTGAATTCAGTGAGAACATATTCAAACTTTTTTTTTTCCAGAAAATCTGAAACAAAATATCCTTGTCCAAAAAGAAAAATCTCTTTGTCATTAAAGAACTGTTTTGTTTGAACTTCTAAAGGTACTTAATGTCAATTGTCAAAGTAATTTAGTTTTCATTTTCTGAGAGTTTTATGGCAAATAAGTAAATTCACTAGAAACCAAACATCAAAATAAGGTTTCACATTTCTATTACCCTTTGCAAATTAACTACTAAAGCTAACCACATTAAAATAACCCCTTGAGCTTATACAGTAAGCTATACTTTTCAGATTTATGTTCCTTATATCCTAATGACTGACTCTAAATTAAATCATGCTAAAAATGAGGTAGAAAGTCTCACTGCAGGATATTTGATAGGCCCCTTTAAAAGTAAATTTACCTTTATGCAGATGTTATACACACACCAAATGGTCATCACAAATCAGAAACTAGTAACAGACTTGCGAAAAATAAAGAGGAATGAATCCAAGTATTTCACTAAAGAAAGCCAACGAACCATGAGAGAAGAGAGCAAAGAAAGGAACAGAGAAAAACTGCAAAACAGCCATAAAACAAGTAACAAAATGGCAATAAGTTACATCCCATCAATAATTACTTTGAATGTAAATGGACTAAACACTCTGATCTAAAAACAAAGGGTAATGGAATGGATTAAAAAACAAGGCCCATCTCCATTCCACCTAAAAGATACTTATTTTAGACCTCAAGACATATGCAGATAGAAAATGAAGGATGGAGAAACATTTAAACAAATGGATGTGAAAAGAAATCTGGGGTAGTAATACAGTGGACAAAGTAGACTTTAAAACAAAGACTGTAATAAGAGACAAAGAAGGACAGTATACAATCATAAAAGATACAGTTATAAGAAGATACAACAATTGTAAATATTTATGTGCCCAAAATGAAAGCACCCAAATACATAAAGCAGTTAATAACAAACATAAAGGAACTAATTGATAGTAATGCAATGCTAGTAGGGGACACCCCATTTACAGCAGTGGATAGATAATCCAATCAGAAAGTCAAAAAGGAAACAGGGGCTTTGAATGACACACTGGACCATTCTTTTCAAGTGTACATGGAACATTCTCCAGAATAGGTCATATATATTAGGCCACAAAACAAGCCTCAACAAATTCCGAAAGATCAAAGTCATACCATGCATCTTTTCTGACCACAATGCTATAAAACTAGAAATCAACCACAAGAAAAAATTTTGTAAAGACCACAAAACATGGAGGTTAAACAACATGCTACTAAACAATGAATAGGTCAACTAAGAAATCAAAGAAGAAATTAAAAAAACACATGGAGACAAATGACAATGAAACTCAATGGTCCAAAATCTTTGGTATGCAGCAAAAGCAGTTCTAAGAGGGAAGTTTATAGCAATATAGGCCTAAATCAAGAAGCAAGAAAAATCTCAAACAAAAGGAGAAAAAGAAGAACAAACAAGAACAAACAAAATCCAAAATCAGTAGAAGGAAGGGAATAATAAAGATTAGAGCAGAAATAAAATAGAAACAAATAATAATAATAATAATAGAACAGATCAATGAAACCACCAGCTTGTTCTTGAAAAGATCAATAAAGTTGGTAAACCTTTAGCTAGACTCATCAAAAAAAAAAAAAAAAAAAAAAAACCAACAAAAAAACAAAAACAAACAACAAAACAAAAAAAACCCAAAAAACAAAGAAAGAGAGAGGGTACTCAAAATCAGAGATGAAAGAGAAGAAATAACAACCAACACCACAGAAATACACAAGATTATAAGAGGATATTATGAAAAATTGTATGTGCCAACAAATTGGACAATCTAGAAGAAATGGATAAATTCTTATAAACATATAATTTACCAAAACTGAATCAGGAAGTAATAGAAAATTTGAACAGATCAATTACCAGCAATGAAATTGGATCAGTAATTAAAATATTCCCAACAAACCAAAGTGGAGGACCAAATGGCTTCACAGTTGAATTCTACCAAAAATTTAAAAAAACAAAAACAAAAACAAACACCTATTCTTTTCAAAATAATCCAAAAATAGAAGAAGAAAGAAAGCTTCTAAATTCATTGTATGAAGCCAACAATAATCTGATATCTAGCCTAGATAAAGATACTACACAAAAACAGAACTACAGGCCAGTATCTCTAATGAACATAGATGTATAAATCCTCAACAAAATGTTAGCTAACTGAATCCAAAAATACATTTAAAAAGTCATTCATCATGATTTAGTGGGTTTTATTCCTGTGTGGTATATTTGCAAATCAATCAATGTGATACATCATATCAACAAGAGAATGGATAAAAAATATATAATCATTTCAACAGATGGAGAAAAGCATTTGACAAAATACAACATCCATTCATGATGAAAACCCTCAACAAAGTAGGTTTAGAGGGAACATACTTCAACATAATAATGAAAATCCACAGCTGAACATCATACTAAATAGTGAAAAACAAAACTTTTTTCACTTAAGGTCCAGAACAAAACAAGGAGGTGTCACCATTTTTATTCAACATGGAACTGGAAGGCCTAGCCATAGCAATTGGACAAGAGAAAGGAATCAAAGGCATCCAAATTGGTAAGGAAGAAGCAAAACTTTCACTATAAGCAGATGACATTATCTTATATATAGGAAACCCTCAATTCTGCCAAAAAAAACAAACAAACAAAAAAAACAAAAACCCTACTAGAACTTATAAATGAATTCAGTAATGTTGCAGGAAACAAAATCAGTATAAAGAAATCCACTGCATTTCTATACACAAATAATGAAGCAGAAAGAGAGATTAAGAAAACAATCCCATTTACAATTTTACCAAAAATAATAAAATGCCTAGCAATAAACTTAACCACAGAGTTGAAAGACCTGTTCTCTGAAAACTATAAAACATTGATTAAGGAAATTAAAGATGACACAAACAAATGGAAATATATTCCACAGTATAGATTGGGAGAATAAATATTGTTAAAATGTCCATACTACCCAAAGCAATCTACAGGTTGAATACAATTCCTATCCATATAACAGCACTGTTTTTCACAGAACAGGAACAAACAATCCTAAAATTTGTATGAAACCACAAAAGGCCCAAAATAGCCAAAACAATCTTGAAAAAGAAAAACAAAGCTGGAGGTATCATAATTCTAAATTTGAAATTATACTACAATGCTGTAGTAATCCAAACAGTATGGTACTGGCACAAAAGTAGACACATAGATCAATAGAATAGAATAGAATAGAATGCCCAGAAATAAACCCACAATTATATGGTCAATTAGCCTTTGACAAAGACCGCTTTCTTACATCATTCACAAAAATAAACTCAAAGTGGATTAAGGACCTAAATGTGAGACCTGAAACCATAAAAATCCTAAAAGAGAGCATAGGCAGTACTTTCTATTACATTGGCTATAGCAACATTTTTTCTCAATATGTCTCCTGAGGCAAAGGAAACAAAAGCAAAAATAAACTATTGAGATTACATCAATATAAAAACCTTCTGAACAGCAAAGGAAACCATGAATGATACTGAAAGACAACCTTTTGAATGGGAGAAGATATTTGTAAAATATACAAAGAACTATTACAACTCAACACACAAAAAAACAAGTAATCTGATAAAAAAAATAATAATAATAAGTAGAAGAGGACATGAACAGGCATTCTCCCAAGAAGATATATAGATGGCCAACAGACACATGAAAAGATACTCAACATCACTTATCACCAAGAAATGGAAATCAAAACCATGAAGGATCACCTCACACCTGATAGAATGGCTAATATCAAAAGTGTTGGCAAGATGTGAAGAAAAAGGAACCTCATGCATTGTTGGTGGGACTGTAAACTGGTGCAGCCACTGTGGAAAACAGTATGGAGTCTCCTCAAAAAATTGAAATAGAACTACCCTATAATCCAGTAATTCCACAACTGAGTAATTACTGAAAGAATACAAAAAACACTAATTCAAAAAAATTAATGCACTCTATGTTTATAGTAGCATTATTTACAATAGCCAAGTTATGGAAGCAGCCCAAGTGTCCATTAATAGATGGACAAACAAGATGTGGTATATATATATATATATATATATATATATATATATATATATATACACATACCCACACACATATATATGTAATGGAATATTATTAAGCCACAAAAAGAATGAAATCCTGCCATTTGCAACAACATGGTTGGATCCAGAGAGTATAATGCTAAGTGAAATATAAGTCAGTCAGAGAAAGACAAATACCATATGATTTCACTCATATGTGAAATTTAAGAAACAAAACAAACAACTAGGGAAGAGAGAGAGAGAGGAGAGAGAAACCAAGAAAGAGACTTAACTGTAGTGAACAAACTGATGGCTACCAGAGGGGAGGGTGGGGGGATGGGTGAAATAGGTGAAGGGGATTTAAAAGTACACTTATCATGATGAGCACTGAATAATTGTTGAATTGTTGAATCACTATATTATACACCTGAAATTTATATAACACTGTATGTTAACTATACTGGATTTAAAATTTTAAATAAATTAATTTTACTTGCATATATTGTTGGCTTTGTGTAATAGAAGCATTAGCTGTAAATATAGGCAAACTTAAAATTTATCTCGTTTACTTCCAGTAATGCTTTAAAACGTATTTGGCTCCTATTATATTCTCTAGGAATTAGGAGAAGCCCTGTAAACTTCAATTTTCTTTGGGGGAAAAAAAAAAGTAGTGTTCCTAAAGACAGGAAAGATTTATGGTGGCATCAGGAAGAGCCTAAATATTTTGAGGTTTATTTATCTCCTTCAATTATTTTCCCCACCTACAGTTGCAAATCTTTTCCACTTTATTTCTTACTCTCAGGACGCTTAGGAAATTGCATGTTTTGAAGACTCAAATCCACTTAATAGCTCAAAAAACCTGCTGCACTTTTTGTCAGCATTTTAAAGTTGTGCAATGATCAGTCTTGACCAGTAGGTGGTGGTATCCTACAGGAGAACTTCATGCTTCTGAGTATAGACCAGAAAGAAACCTCACATAGTTTTAACCCATAAATTTGAGATTATTTATTCCCTGAGAATTGGGTAATAATCTCTATTTCAATTTAAAAAAAAAAATCATGGGAAAATTTCCACTCACAGATTTTCTTTCTTAGGTCATTTATGTTTGCAAAGAGAATTTCTTAAAGGGTAAACTATGGTATGGTTAAGCAATCAACTCCTTTTCTATTTACCATATTAAGATGGAAAGGTTCATTTTAATTTTTAGTCTTAAAAATGTTTTGCCTGTTATTTCTTAGCAGTAGTCTTTACTTAAATTCTTTCAAACAAACTTGCTTTGAGCATCCTACATATCAGTTTTGTGGTCAGCTTAATTCAGAAAGCTGCACACAACAAATGTAGAGATGATTGTTTTAGGGGGAGGTTATGGTACGTATTTATGCTTTTCTTTCTTTTTTTATTGTAGGAGAATTCCAGACTCCTTCAAGAGCGTGGTGTGGCCTATATTAATGCTGATTCTTCTATAGAAGGTGAATCTCATTGGTCTTGTAGGAAAAGGTGTGATCATGGTAGTAGCAGCCATTTAGTTCATAAATTATGCACTAATAAGGAAGGCAAATCCATCCCATGTGTTGGGATGCCACCCTTGCCTCACAGCAGCTGTGAGACCTAGAGTGCTCATCTGGGAAAGCAGCCCTCTCTGATTTGCTTCACCTGGCAGATTACCTTGTCTGCACTAGGGATTGTAAATACCTGTTAAATGAATCAGTAAATCATAGAACAGAAGATTTCTGTGATTTTAGAATGGGGTAGCAAAAAAAGTGTAATTTAAATATAATGCTAGTTTTATCATATCATGTGGATAGATTTGGGAAGAAATACTGATGTCCAGGTATATTTTTTCTTAAATATTTTTTTCTCCTATTCAAGAAATAGTTACTGAGCCCTTCTGCATGCAGTGTATTTTCCAGTATTTCAGAGGAATCAGAAGTTAGTAAGTCTTGCACTTGGAAGTTTGTGGCTCAGTACAAACGAGGAAATAAATTAGTCTAGGATTCTAATATATGCAGGTACTATAAGAAGGCTATAATGAGGCTGGTCTGAGAGTTCAGAGGAGAGAAGAGTAGCAAGTTCAGGAAAGGCTTGAGAAATGAGATAGACACTCAAGACTGGCCTTTAAGAATGGATCTGCTTTTGATAAGTAGAGATTCAATCGAAAGGACATTCTCAGGTCTATTTCCAAGATCGAGCAGTCCGTTGTCACTACCCTCCATACCCATTCATCTTTCTGTTCTTGACTACATGCAACTTCCCAGACATTGCAGCTGCTGTTCTTTGTACTAGGCTGGCTGTTCCACACTCACTCTATCTGTTTCATTCTTACCCTTACAGTCTTCCTGAAATGGTACTTTTTCAGGGAAGCCATGTCTGTAGCTCTCCTCATGACCATTACTAAACAATTATTTGCTTTACAGACTACTTCTGTTACTAGGCTATATTCTTCAGCAAGTAACAGACAGGATCTTTCTTGATAACTCCTGGTTTTCTAATGTCTTGTTAAAGACACATGAGTTGTGGGGCGCCTGGGTGGAGCAGTCGGTTAAGCCTCCGACTTCAGCCAGGTCACGATCTCGCGGTCCGTGAGTTCGAGCCCCGCGTCAGGCTCTGGGCTGATGGCTCGGAGCCTGGAGCCTGTTTCCGATTCTGTGTCTCCCTCTCTCTCTGACCCTCCCCCGTTCATGCTCTGTCTCTCTCTGTCCCAAAATAAATAAAAAACGTTGAAAAAAAAATTAAAAAAAAAAAAAAAGACACATGAGTTGCATTCGTGCAGCAAAGAATGAGTCAATGAAGGGTAGACTTTGAGAATCTTTTTGGTAGTATACTGATAAACTTATCACATCCACAATAATTGAGACAATGCCTTTTGACAGAGGCATGTTGGCATTGACATTTCTTCTTTGTCCAGGTGTCTAAATTACATCGTCCCCAAGGTGGCTCACACAGTGCAGTTCAGTAATCCTTTCCCCTCCTCTTATGGTCATGGTGAAGGGTGTGGCCTTATTCTCGGCACAGCCACTTCCTACTTGTATGACCTCAGCTTGTTACTTATCTTCTGTGTCTCAGTTTTCTCAGCTCTAAATAGAGTTGCCAAGAACATATACCTCAAAGGCTCTTAGAAGGGCAAAAGAGGTTAATATTTACAAAACTCCCACACCTGTGCCTTGCACAGGGTAAAAGTTCAAAAATATTAGCTTGGAACTATTACCCATACTTAAAAACAAACACATGGTAGGATGAAACCCCTTCGCTACACAGAATAAATACATAAACGTATATTTCTCAAAAGCAGAATAATGTTCTCTTTCTTGCTAGCTTTGTTTGCAAGATTTGATTTTTAATGTATATTTTTAAATCATTGGAATTTGTTGATTATGTCACTCCCTGCCTTAAAATGCTGCATGGTCTCCCCATCATTTTCAAGACCCAGAGCAAATGACACACATGTTACTCTAAGATTAGGACACCACTTACCTTACTTTGGTTTATATTTAAAATCTTATTAAGTATGACTTTTTAAAATAACACAATAAGTGATACACTGACTTTCTCATGTTAAAATGCAAAATTTACAGACAAAGCAAAAATCTTTACAAATGTCAAAGTCAGCCCTCTCTCTGAAGGTACTACTGTTCTCAGTTTGGGGTGTTTCCATCACACTGACATATATAGAACTCAGCTCACACAGTGTCGGAGGTACTCTCTTAAGTGCTTTATGTGTAAAAATTTATTTAATACTCACAATCATCCGCTGAGGTGAGTACTTTATTGTCTCCCTTGTGTAGAAGAGGAAACTGTGAATTCAGAGGAATTAAGTAATTTTCCCAAGATCACACAGCTAGTAAAGGATTGAGCTGAAACTCAAACCAAGCTGGTCAACTTTATCCTTCTTATCCCTATATTCTGTTCCCCCTCACTACCTTATACAGGTTTTCATTACATATTTCATCTTACAGGCTAAATGGTCCTGCATCTCGCCTTTTTCATGCAGCAGCATATTATGGAAAACTTTCCATGTCAGTGTATATAGATCTATTTCACTTGAAAATTAAACTTCTTCAGTGTATTCAGCAGAACAGTTTATGTCTCAGTTCTCCAGCTGATGGTCAGATTGTTTCCATTTGTTGCAGTCAATATCTTTTTTATTTGCCTGCCTTATATTTTTCTACACAAGTCGAGAGTGGAGAACTACAGTATCATTGCTTGCTCATGGTATATGTGCAATACATTGCCATAAATGCTGCCAAACTATCTCTCTGACCCTCTGGTTTACACTCTTATTGGCTATTTATCTGTTTTAAAAATTGCAGTAGCTAAAATTTGTGCATATTTCTTCTTCCAGTTGAATTTTATTTTATTTTAATTTTTTAATTTATTTTTGACGGGGGCGGGGGGCGGAGAGCGTGAGTAAGGGAGAGCAGAGAGAGAGGGAGACACAGAATCTGAAGCAGCTCCAGGCTCTGAGCTGTCAGCACAGAGCCTGATGAGGGGCTCCAACCCGTGAACAGTGAGATCATGACCTGAGCGGAATTCGGATGCTTAACCGACTGAGCCATCCAGGTGCCCCATCAGTTGAATTTTGGAACCAGCCTTTCAAGTTTCAGGAACAATTCTGCTGGGGTGTCTACTTATTGTTAAAACCTCAACTTTTGCTGTTCCTAGACATGGATCTTAAGCTTTGAGATAAGAGTTTCTGGCCATTCTCTGAGCACATCATGTACTTTTATATTTCTGGGCATTTGTACAGGCTATTCCTTGATGAAGTTGTCTTAACTTCCCCTTCCCCAGGCCCCCAGCCTGTTATAGTCTCTCCTCGCTGTGCTCCCACAGCTACTTGAGGGCACCTCTCCTGGCTGGTTTGCAAGATTCTCAAGCTCGTCAGACATAGAATTCCTGAGGAATGGGAACCTCATCTCTGCTCTGTATTCACAAGTAGATGGACAGCACCTGCCTTACAAATGCATTTTTACAACAGATATTTATTGGGTAAATGCTAAACGCCAAGACTGTACTAAGCCCTGGGGATATGGCAACAAATAAAAAGACTACCTGTTCCCATGGAACTTACAGTCTGGTGTGAGGATGGCAAATAAAAAGGCAAATATTTAACACATGTGGGAGGTAACTAATAAGGAGAAAAATAAGCCAAGGTCAAGAGAGAAAGAGTAGCTAGGATGAAGGGAAGAGAGGGTGATCCTTTAGGTAGGGTGTTCAGGGGACAACTCTCAGAAAACATGACATTAGAGGTCTAAGTGAAGTGGGGGAGTTTTAAGTCATGCAGATGTAATGCAGAATGCTGTTCCAGGCTGAAGGAACAGTATGTGCAAAGACCCTGAGAAGGTCCCTGCTTGGGTAGAGTGGGATGTGAAGATATGAAGAGGTGACGGGGATTGTTTCTTGTATGGAACTGAGGACCAAGGTAAGCATGATGAGTTTTATTGAGTCATGAGTTGGAGGGTTTTGATTGGACTTAGGTTCTAAAAGGATCTTTCTGGCTAAAGAGTTAACACTGGTCTTTGAATGAAAGAATGAAGTAAATGAAATAAAAAAACCATTCTTTCTTTATCTTTAAGGAAACTATACTCTACGAGTTGATTGCTCCCCACTGATGTACAGCTTGGTATACAGCCTAACAAAGGAGGTAAAAATAATTACATATCATTTTAGAAAATTTGAGTTCTACAAATGTTTCATTGAGATACCATTATTATGTTAAGCAGCTGCCTTGTTTTATAGCTTGTCTTTTTCTCATAGAGCAAATACCCACTCCAGAGAACATTGCATCGAATAAACTATTTACATGTGTTATCCCATTTCCCCCAACTGCCCTGAAGCAGCCTTTGGATAGTATTGTGTCTACCATCCCCATGTGAAATGGAGAACACTGAGATCAAAAAGCATTAGCCACCAAAGTCACACAACTTGTGCAGTAGCTGAACCAGGACTTGGTCCTGTGGTTTAAGTCCTTAATTTTAAAACTGCTTTATACTCCTTCATATCATGATACCAGTTATCCCAGGATGCAGGAAGAGTTAAAGTTTCTAAGTGATTGAGAAAGAGTATGTGTAAAAACACCAAGTACTGACTCCAAGGTCAAATCAATTTGGGGCAGAGGCTAAGTGAGACCATGTACCCCCCTTTCTGACTTCCTGACTTGAGCTGCATTCCACTGAGCCCCACTGACCTGGGCTGACAGCTAAAGTTCTCTTAGTTCTGACAGAGGCACAAGATACAGAACCTGCTGGAGAGACAGTGCCTGAATTCCTGTAGGACTGACAGGCAACTCTTCACTTTAGTTGTCCTGCTCCTAAACCCACTGGGACTAAAGTTAGTCATAATGAAGAAGTTGTTGCATGGCAGATTTTTGTTTTTATTGTTAATTATCTGATTTGAACTGGAAAGGAAAAAAAAAAAAGAGTTGCCTATTTAATGGAATTACCAACTGAAGTATAAATACCAAGAAAACCACGATTATTGCCCTTCAGATAGGGATTTTAGTATCACTAACCTTTGGTTTCAAAAGCATGGAATTTCATCTTATAACTTAACTTCCCCTATAGGAATAGAAGCAAATTAATTTGAAAAAAATGTATTCATGTCATTACTCAAGATCTGCATCATTTGCTTGTAGTTTTTATCAGTTTCCATGAAATGTATAAAAACTGTAATACCTGAAAACAGGGTATTTCAGAGAAATTTCACCATTCATATAATTTAAGGTAAATGCTGAGGAAGCTTGGCAGTTATATTTGTTTTCTGGGTGGTTTGGTGGCACCCAGGGACAATTGCAAACGCAGCACTCTAAGTCAGATTCGATGCTTGACAGTTTTGGCGGTCTGTGTTATTCTGTTTTGTTTATTGGGGGAGAGGGATTCATAGCATTTTAAATTTTAGTGATGAACTGAAAATATAGTTATGTATTTCTACACTATTCTAAATATGCATTTCTTTTTAAAAAAAATTAATGTTTATTTTTGAGAGAGAGAGAGACAAAAAAAGAGAGAGAGAGAGACAGAGTGTGAGTGGGGGAGGGGCAGAGAGAGAGGGAGACACAGAATCCTAAGCAGGCTCCAGGCTCTGAGCTGTCAGCACAGAGCCCGACAAGGGGCTTGAACCCACCAAACGTGAGATCATGACTTGAGCCTAAGTCAGAAGCTCAACCTCTAAATTTGCATTTCCTAGAATAAATGGAGTGGTACTGTCCCTTATATCAAGGTTTTGTGTAAATTTATAAGCTCGAGTGAAATTATTTTGTGTCTTTATTTATTCATATTTTGCAAGTTAAGATGTTGACATAATTTCTGATTCTCTCCCCATCCTTATGCAGATTTATTTGTATTCCCATAGACCTTTGCACATACCTAGCACATTGAATTTCACATTTTTACTTCTAGTTCCCACTAGTAGAAAGTATCTAATGTGTCTTTTTGAGCTTTGTTTTCATGGCATTCACAAAAAGTCTTAAACAATATAGGTACTCTATTAATTTTTGAAAATTGAATTTGTTGAAAAACAACATAGGACTTTTATTAAATATAAAACAAAAACAATTGTGTACCATATAATGTATAATAAATAACCCGTGAATAACTACAGAACATTAATTGAAGTTGAGTTTGCAAAATGTTTTTGGGATAACATCTAATGTTCTAGATGTCAAGTACAGGTTTAGAATTCAATAATAGGTCATATTTTTCTCCCTCAGTTTTCTCATCAGTAAAACCAGAAAATGTAGTTAAAGCCCAGTACTTATTGAAATTACAATAAATACTCAATATTAATGCATTTGTTTTTATTATGTATTATATAATGACCTTTAGCGACCTTATTGGCAAGAAACAATATTAAAAGAAATACCTTCTCTTAACCACCTTGCTTCCTTTCATTTTCTTTTTTATAAGAGAAGTCTGTTTTTGAGAGCAGCCTTCATGCATTCAGAAAAAAATAGACCAAAAAAATCTTATAATAGGACATCATTTGAATATGATGGCTTGGTAATAATTAGGCCTTCTTTTCCATACACTTCATGGTTTTTTTTTCTTATAGCAGCTCCACCTGTATATAATAGCATGAGCATTTTACCATATTGTCAGAAATTCGTTATTGTAATTCTTAATGACTGCTAATAATATGAATTGCATCACTTGTTTTGCTGAATATAGTTTACTTATTCATTCTCTGGCTGATGGACATTTTGATTTTAAAATATCTGATTTGTAAGTATTCTCTTTTTTTCCCATTTAACCTGTGTAGCTCCAAAGCCCTGATGAAGGCTTTGAAGGCAAATCTCTTTATGAGAGCTGGAATGAAAAAAGTCCTTCCCCTGAGTTCAGTGGCATGCCCAGGTAACCATGCAAACAAGAGTCTCTGTTGCATACAGTAGGGGGTTGTGTTGAAAATGAAAGTGTATTTTCTCTCAATGATAAAGGAAAGGCAATGCTTTGGTTCACAAATAAAATATTCTTGTGTTTTGAAGTTAAATCTGTAGGCCATCAAGAAATGGTTCTTTTTTGAGTAGGCACTATATTCACCTGTTATGTAAGTCAAAAGTATGGTAGAAAGTAATTCCCCTCACAGTTCTGTCCCCCAGTTACTAGATACATTTTCTCTTTTCTGAATATCATACAGTTAACAAATATTTTGGTTACTCTAAGAAAAATATAGGCATCATTTCAGTATTGGTTGTGTCTTCACAGCAAATTACAGGAATAAACATCTCAGAGATAAAGATTGATTAGAGATGAGATTATAGCTTTAAAGAGTATGAATACTTAAAAAAAATTTAAGGGTAGTATTTACATCTGAGTTATCTAAAAAATTTCTGTTTCTTTTAACTTCATCATGCACAACAAATATAGGTAGTAAAATAAGTTAATGAGGGGAAATATTTTCCAGCATAATGAACTTGTTATTTTATTTTATTATTTTTTTAATGAATCTTTTTAAAAAAAGTAGCTTACATAGGTGTGATATTGTGATTTATAATAAGAAGTATATATTCAGTCTTTGGCCCCTTTCCTGGCAGAGAGAACTTAAATCTTTAGAATTTTCTAAGTGATGAAAGAGATAAGGGTGCCTCTTGTTATGTTAACAGGGTGACCTTTGGATCCCCACCTAAGGATGAGGGCTGATGGCCAGGAAAACCAACCACATAATTAGAGGGTTGGACTTTCAGTCCCACCCTAGGAGCAAAGGTTGAATCAATCTGCAATGGGCAATGATTTAATCGATCATGACTTTCTAATGAAGCTTCCATAAGATAGGGTTCAGAGAGCTTCCACATTGAGTGGCACACCTGGGAAGGGCATGGAGCACTCTGTGCCCTTTCCCCACATCTTGCCCCTTGCGTCTCCTCCACCTGGCTGTTCCTGAGTTGTATCCTTTTATAACAAACCAGTGATCTGATCGAGTAAATAAAATGTTTCTCCCACTTCTGGGAACAGCTCTAGCAAATTAATCGAACCCAAGGAGGGGAACTGGGGAATCGTTAATCTGTAGCCCATTGTTGAGAAATCCACCTGGGTTTGTTTTTGGCTTCTGAAATTAGAGGAGGGGCAGTCTTTTGGGATGGAGCCATTCACTTATGGAGTATGGTGTTATCTTCAGTGTCAGAATTGAGTTGAATTTTAGGACACCCAGTTGGTATCCCAGAGAATTGCTTGTTGCTGGTATGGGGAAACACCACACACACCCCTCCACATGTTGGAATTGGGTTCAGGAACCCAAGAGAACAATGGTCACTACTACCCAAAACAGTCTTAAGGAAGTAGATACTCCATGATCAAAATTGATATTCCTCACAATTATTTTTTGTTGTTACTTGCCTAACATGATTTTTATAAATAAAAATTATATTTATAGTAGAAAGAATGGAGTTTAATTAATCTTTAATCTGTACTCCCTGAAGAAATTACTCAAATAATTTCATGTTTTAATCCCTATAAGGATTAGCAAGTTGGGATCTGGTAATGATTTTGAGGTGTTCTTCCAAAGACTTGGAATTGCTTCAGGCAGAGCACGGTACACTAAAAACTGGGTAAGTCTATCAATAAGATTTTCAAGGTTATTTATGAATATATTTTAGCTAAATAAATAATTCTGAATTTTAAAAAGTGAGTTCAGCAGTAGAGAAGTAGAGGAATTTGAAGCAGATGTGGTTGAGATGGTGCTACTACTAATGGAGTAGTTCCTGCATCTGGTATTTTGAGCCTTTGAACTTGAACTTTGATGAACTCCCTTAAATATGTTTTCTGTTTCATTAGATGGCATTGGTTTCATGCAGTTACTTACACTAGAAATGTCAAAATTGTCTTTGGTTCCTCTCTACCTGTTATCGTTCAAAATTAGTTATTATCAAGACCTGCAAATATTTGGATTTTTATGTCATTAGCTCCCCAGTCATTAAACATGAAAGTTTATTTATCACAATAGATTATCATGATGAATAGCACAATAAACCATGAACACCTATACAAGTCCTAATTTTTTTGGCTACTGTTGTTGCTAATGATGACAATGACACTTATAGTTTTTATTTTTATCAAGGCAACCTAGGAACATAGTTCATAGAATGTCATACAGTCTAAGAGTGTGTAATGAAAAACAGTGGTCCCTTATCCCATATCCATGCTTGTCCCACTTCTGATTCTGCTCAACAGATTCAGATTTTTTCAACTTTTTAACTGTTTTATTCTGCTGTCTGCATGCTGACAAATAATATGCTCATGCTGCTATTTATTTTTCGGTTTTATGTATTATCTGTTTACATCTCATTAGGGAAGATGGCATTTAGCTCTTCTATATCACTTTTTCTCCCAACTCCCAAGTACTTTCCCTCATTGCATTTTCTCAGTATATACTTGTACCACACTTTTTGATTAGAATATCTTTTTTCTTCTCCATGTATCCATAACTGGTTCACCACAAACTTTTAGTATATTTAAAAACATCAGGCGATCTGGCAGATTTCATATTCCTTGGGATCTCCTGTTACTCTGAATTCTCTGCTTGTTCTCTTTGCCTGTGGCACATCTCTTGCCTGTGAAATTTTCCTTCACTGAGAAATCTGAGAGCACCTTCATTTCTCTCCTGTTTCACATCTTCTGTTTCCTGGATTTTGTATCTTCCTTTTTCTTGTTTACTCTTTACTGTTTTTGGAGCACATCCTTCAAGAACTTCTTGAAAAGGGTGTATGAAATGTAAAGCCCTTGCATGTCTGAAATGCATTTCAACTACACACTATTCTTTTTCAGTTTGCCTGGGCACAAAGCTTTTGGTTGAAAATCCTACATCCTCAGAATTTTGAACTCATCACTCAATGACTTTCAGCCTTCAGGATTGCTGTTGAGAAATTTGTTGCTATTTGATCCCTGATTGCTTTGCTTTTTTTTTTTATTTTATTGAAATATAATTGGCATTCAATATCCTATTAGCTTCAGGTGTGCATCATAGTGATTCACTATTCTTATACATTACAAAATGACCCCCACAATATCTAGTTAACATCTATCAATATACAAAGTTATTACGATATTACTGACTATATTCTCTGTGCTGTACATTACATCTCCATGACTTAATTATTTTATAACTGGAAGTTTTTACCTCTTAATCCCCTTTACCTATTTTGCCTGCCCTCTAACCCTTCCTGTTTCTGATAACCAAGAGTTTGTTTTTTGTATCTGTGAGTCCATTTCTGTTTTATTTACTCAGTTGTTTGATTTTTTTAGATTATACATATAAGGGAAGTCATGTGGTATTTGCCTTTCTCTGTCTGACTTATTTCACTTAGCATAATACCCTCTAGGCCCATCCATGTTGCAAATGGCAAGATTTCATTCTTTATGGCTGAGTAATATTCCTGTGTGTGTGTGTGTGTGTGTGTGTGTGTGTTCATCTATTGATGGACACTGAGGCTGCTTCCATGTCTTGGCTATTGTAAGTAATGATGCAGTGAACATAGGGGTACATGTATCTCTTTGAAATGGTGTTTTTCTTTTCTTAAGATAAATACCCAGCAGTGGAATTGCTAGATTGTATGGTAGTTCTATTTTTACATTTTTGAGGAACCTCCATACTGTTTTCCACAGTGGCTGCACCAGTTTGCTTTCTGTGCAATATTGCACAAGGGTTTCCTTTTCTCTACATCCTCACCAATATTTTCTATATTTTGCCTTTTTGATCATAGCCAGTCTGACAGGTATGAAGTGATATCTCATTGTGATTTTAATTTGCATTTCTCTGATGATTAGTGATGTTGAGCATTTTTTTATGTGTCTGTTGGCCATCTGTATGTATCCTTTGTAAAAATGTTTATTCAAGTCCTCTGTCCCTTTTTTTTCCTGCCTTTGCCCAGTTTTAATTTGGTTGTTTGTGTTTTTGATATTGACTTGTAAAAGTT
Source organism: Panthera uncia (assembly GCF_023721935.1). Taxonomy (NCBI): domain Eukaryota; kingdom Metazoa; phylum Chordata; class Mammalia; order Carnivora; family Felidae; genus Panthera; species Panthera uncia. Next base: position 69,099,429 of record NC_064808.1, read on the forward strand.
TTTTATATATTTTCGATAGTAAACCATTAATGAATGTATGATTTGCAAATATATTCTCTTTCTCAGTAGGTTGTCTTTTCCTTTTGTTGATTGTTTCCTTCACTTTTTATTTTGATGTAGTCCTATGTACACCTTTTAGCCTTTGCTGCCTTTGCCTGAGGATACCGGTCCAAGAAAATATTGCCAAGACCATGTCAAAGAGCTTACTGACCATGTTTTCTTCTAAGAATTTTAATGTTTCAGGTCTTCCATTCAAGTCTTTAATGCATTTTGAATTTATTTTTGTGTGTGGGATAAGAAAGTGGTTCAATTTCATTCTTCTGCATGTAGCTGTACAGTTTTCTCAGCACCATTTATTGAAGAGACTATCTTTTCCCCACTGTATATTCTTGCCTCTTTTGTCATAGATTACATGACCATATATGCATGGATTTATTTCTGGGCTGTCTATTTCATTCATTGACCTATGTGTCTATTTTCATGCTGGTTCTATGATATTTTGAAAGGAAGGTTTTATACCTTTCATGTTGTCCTGGTGTATGTGTGTGCCTTGGTTGGTTAATACATTTTTCCTTTCACTGGGCTGGGCACAGAGTGGGCCTTTAGTCTGGAAACCTATGTCTCACATTTGGAGGGAATACTTTTTCCTTTGATCACTTCTTCCCTCTTTCCTCTTTTTTGAACTATTAGTAGTTGTTTAATACCTGGGGATTCTTTTCTAATGTATTTATATTTTATCTTTTGTTTCTATCTGTGTCTTTTTTTACCATCTGGAATATTTTTCTCAATTCTGTCATTCATTTTTAACTGATATCTTTATTATTATTATTGTTGTTGTTATTATTATTATTATTATTATTATTATTAAGTCTCCCTCCATTCCATACAGTACCTCCTTACTCTGAGTTGATTTTATTTTAATTTGTGTGCTTGGTCTAGTATCTTTCACGTCAAAGGCTGTTTTCAAATGCCTGGTCATCTTTGGCAACCTGTCTTTTAGGCAAGCTGATTGAAGTCCTGTATACAAGGGTGGCTCTTGTCAAATGGGAAGCTTCTGAGAAGAGTGGTCAAGAATGCCTATTCTGGTTGCGTCACGGGGAGGCAACAATTTGAGAATCTATATGTCTTTTCTCTTGGACTAGTTATTCTCCCCAGACAGGAAATCTTTAATCCTGCCTTTGGGGTAGGAAGTTAGGGAAGGTTAGATGGGGGTTGTGATGAGTATCGATGTTCATATTATCTACATTTTACTTGTGAGAAAACTACAGTAAAGAAAGGCTAAGAATCTTTGGGTTAATAAACACTCAAAAGTTATTTGGTAATAAATCCTAAAGCCTGGATTCAAACTCTGGTTAATTTTAGAGTCTTAGTATCTTCAACACACCACTGTATAAAGTGTTCTTTTATATCAATAAAAAATGAGCAACTAAAATGATAAGCAGCTAAATAAAACAGGCAAAAGGCATAAATCAGCAATTCAAAGTTGGAAAGGTCCTTGCCTCTTGGCTTTTGTGTATTTTCTTGGTTTCTTAGATATGTCTGAGCATTCCTTCTCTCTCCTGAGCAAGACGTTGGATCCATTACTGAACTCACTGTACCCATTCTTCACACTTCACACACTGCTTGTCAGAGAATGATCCGTTTGTGGCATTTCAGTCATTAACAACTTGCAGCATTCCCCTGTATAATACTTATATGATACTCATTTCCTTGCCTCTACCAATTCTCTGTCTTCTTAAATTATTTGTACTGAAATGAAACATTATCTTGTCTTTAAAGTTTCAAAAACGTTTTCCCATCTCCTGTGTTCTTGAAGGCAAGACTTAGGCCTTTCCAAATAATTTTTATGCTATCATTTATGTTATATACACATATTTTTTAATTACTAAAAACCTGGGGTGTGTTTTAATATTATAATACTAACCCATTAGTAAGTGGCTTATTGAGGCACTGAAATACTTTATTTATTCGTTATTGGCCAAAACAGTTTTACTAATATTAATAGTAAATATGATACTATGCATTTTACTATAAGCTATCTTACAAGAGAAATATTTTGTGTTTTTGGTTTTTTGTGTTTTTTTCCTTTTCCTTTTCTTTTTCTTTTTCTTTTTTCTTTTCTTTTTTTTTTTTTTTTTTTTTTTTTTGTAGGCAACAAACAAATTCAGGAGCTATCCACTGTATCACAGTGTCTATGAAACGTATGAACTGGTGGAGAAGTTTTATGATCCAACTTTTAAGTATCACCTCACTGTGGCCCAGGTTCGAGGAGGGATGGTGTTTGAACTGGCCGATTCCACAGTGCTCCCATTTGACTGTCGAGATTATGCTACAGTTTTAAGAAAGTATGCTGACAAAATCTACAATATTTCAATGAAACATCCTCAAGAAATGAAAAAGTACAGTGTGTCATTTGGTAAGCTTCTTCCTCTTTCAAAATTCATTATCTCTGGGTTTTATTTAATCTCCAAAATGCAATGACCTACTTTAGTCCATTTATTAATTATTGCCATTCCGTGGGATCAGATACATTGTTTACATCTATAAAAGTGCTTTCCATTTCATTGATGCTCATCTTGTAATATTTAATTATAAATACCTTGTCAAATGCAAAAGAGGACAACTTCCTGTATTGTTCCCTTTGCATAAGCCATTCATCAATGCCATTAGGGCCTGTTTCTATTTCAGATTCACTTTTTTCTGCTGTGAAGAATTTTACAGAAATTGCTTCTAAGTTCAGTGAGAGACTCCAAGGCTTGGACAAATACAAGTATGTTGTACATTTTTTAAGTTATGCATATAATAGATACAATGAAAAAGAGATACTAATTGACATGTTTGTTGCTGAAATGTCTTTGGAAATTGTTTTGCTGATTTCTGTCTCCACTGTAATGCATCCTATACAGGGCTACCATATCTCTCCAAAACTCATTCCTTTTTTTTTTTTTTAAGTTTTTATTTTTTTATTTATTTTGAGAGAGAGAGAGAGAGAGAGAGAGACAGCACAAACAGGGGAGGGGCAGAGAGAGGGCAGGTAGAGAGAGAATCCTAAGCAGGCTCCATACCTTCAGCATAGACCCTGACGTGGGGCTCGATCTCACAGACTGTGAGATCATGACCTGAGTGGAGATCAAGAGTTGGACACCTAGCTGACTGAGCCACGCGGGCGCCCCATCTCCAAGACCCATTTCTAACATTCGGAGTGGCAGCTGTGCTGCTGGGAAATGCCAGTGCCCCTTTACTACCAGCTGAATAGTTATGAAATTCCCACCTTCGCCCTGAAGGTCCTTCGCTCTGTGACCCCAGCTTTTTCTAGTTTTATCTCATTCTTTCCATGTTTGTACATCATACTCCCACCAAATTCTCCTATTCCCAGAGCACACCTTCTTTCTCCCTCTTCTTAATGTCACTACCTCGGAGTTCCTCATTTCCACTTCCACCTGACAAGTTCTTTATCCAGCATAACAAGTGTTGTGAAACCGTTTTTCTTCTAGTAGTAAGCGTTTAGGATCAATTCTGTATAAAATCGCAAAAGTAAAAGATAATTGGAACAGAATTTTTAGATGGGAGAAAAATAATGGGAAGGTATTAAGGAAATTTTTTTAAAGTAGAATTTTGAGAGTGAACATCTTCTGTATATTAAACTTATTATGAAGTTACAAATATCAAATCCTTGGGGACTGATGCAAAAATACATACAAAGATAAGAGCAGAGAGTCCGAAAATAGATGAGTGACATTTAAGAATGTATTTATAATGAAGGATACATCAAAAATAAATGGAGAGGAAAGACATATTCAACAATAGTGATGTGTAAGCCTTTTAGCAGCTGATAAGAAGTTGAGTTCAAAAATCTCACTTCACATCACATGCAAACATAAGTGATGGATATAGAAGAATTCTTTACTAAAAATTGAAATTTCTTGGAAGTGAAATTCAAGTTTAGAGACAACAAGGAAATGAGAAAGCAATGAGGTTTGAGGACACCGAAATGGTTAATAATACGAAAATTAATCATCCAAAGCAAAGATAGAAGACTGGGAAACCTCTTTTCCCACAAATATGGAAAGGAAATAATATAATAAATGTCATAAACATATTTTTGAAAATTGGTAAAAAAAATCCAAAAGAACAAGGTTGAAAATATTGGCAATGGGCAAGCCAATTAAAAAAGAAGATACAACCAGTACAGAAACAGAGACAAAAAACCCTCAAATTCACCACTAGTTAAAAATTACAGATGAAAATAGTGTTGTACTATCTTCATATCAACTAATGATTTAAAACTTGGTCATACACATTGCCCCAGATGGTTCACTGGAGCCAGCATTCTCACACTCTTTTGATAGCATTGTGAATTGCTTTGAAAACCTTTTTGAAAAAGAAAATAAATAAAAAATAAAAACCTTTGGAAAAGCACAAACTCATACTGCTAATGTTTCAAGAGCCATTTACAGAGTTCTTAGACTTTGGCATAGTATTTCCATTTCTTGGACTTTTTCTTCAGGAAAGAGTTTCAAGTTTGGAAAGAGAAAAAGGGCTTCTCAGAGAAAGATAGGAATTATAATACCAAATAATTCCAAACAGTCATTACCTAAGAGGGGAGTAATTAACTAAAAAAAATTAGTTGTCCACTAATTTGAATAATTTATAAGCATTAAAATAGATGATTATAAAGGAAATATAATGTAAGATATTTATAATAAAATGTGAAACAAGCAAAAATATATAAAATTTAAATAGAATTTGATTATACTTTTATTGAACAAATATAGAGAAAAACTCAAGATAAACCAATTAGTATAATAATTGTGTTATTCTGGGGTAGACATGAGGGTTTTTTTTCTGTATACTTTCCAATTCTTTCCAAATTTTTTATGTGGGTAAAAAAAAAATCTACAACGAGAAATAAACTTTAAGGACATTCCAAACACCATATATTCTATGAAGTTGATTTTCTATCTTTAAAAAAAAAAATGATACTTCTTCTTGCTGGCACAATGCTTTATGGGCATAGATTATGGTTTTCTAGGATATTTGGCTTTCACTTTGGATATTTCTGTATTTGTCCTATCCTCTCTAAATAGTAGTTAAGGTATAGTTTGTGTCTCCACACTATGTTTACAAATCCTGAAACATCTGTAAAAATGCATTACCCATGATAATAGTAAATGCTGGCTAAAGTACATGAAACTGAATGTTGAATTTCTCAACCCAAACTTTGAAATCCAAGGAAAAGACGCTTCTTTAATTCTGCTTCTGCTGAATCAATCCCTAGATCCATCAAAGGATTCAGAAAGTTGTCTCCTTGGTACCTTCATGTTCACATAGTATTCAACCTGAAGACTTATTCGTTCTTCGGTTTTCCTGGGAAGGTCAGCATGCTTCTGGAATGCAGAAACCCCATTTACTTAAGTCCCATGTTCTCAGCATTTACCTCCCAGGGCTATTTCAAACTAGGCTGTGCTTTGTACAAGGAACAGCATGGTTTTTCAGTGGTAGCCTCAAGATCAGAAATCCAGAGAGAGGTGTGTGTGTATGTGTTGTTGTTGTTGTTGTTGTTGTTGTTGTTGTTGTAATGCTTTATGAATTTGGTTCAGAAACCTTTAGTATCTTACTGAAATTGTGTTTTATGCAGTTGTCTCCACTGTTAGTTTATGTGAGGTGTTCACAGGTAAAGTTTACACTGAGTTTACCTTGATACTGTCACAAAACCTGAGTTCTTGATGTTGAATAAATAAATGTTAAAAATAGCTCAAACCAGATTATGGGGTCTTTAGTTATTTTATTTTTCCTTTTGTCAACATAGTGCGGTTGAAAGAATAGTACTGAGCTTCTATTTCATTCTAAAACTTTCTAGTTGTGAATGTGGGCATGTTATTTAACTACTGAGTCTTAGTTATCTTAGCTATGGAATGGGACTGCTTTCCTGCCTAACTTGCAGGATTGCTCTGAACATTAAAGAAAACATTACTGGGGTTCCTGGCTGCTCAGTCAGTAGAGCAGGAGACTCTTGATCTTAGGGTCGTGAGCTCAATGTTGGGCATGGAGCCTACTTAAAAAGAAAAGAAAAGAAAGAAGACATTACATAACCATTCAGAATAGTAATTGGCATATAGGAATCAGTAGTTATTATTAAAACTAAAATATAACTAAATAAAGAAATAACTAAATTATTAAATAACAGTTCTCAATAGTTAAATTATAGCAGAATTAATATGTTGAATTTAATAACTCATTGTTCAACTATTCAAAACTTGATACATTTTCAATGATATCGAATCATTCTTTTTACAATAACACCCCCCTCTTTGGAATATGAATTCTGTGATAGCAGGAGAAGTATCTGCTATTTAAAAAAAAATTTTTTTTAATGTTTATTTATTTCTGAGACAGAGATAGAGCATGAGTGGGGGAGGGGCAGAGAGAGAGGGAGACACAGAATCCGAAGCAGGCTCCAGGCTCTGAGCTGTCAGCCCAGAGCCCAACGCGGGGCTTGAACTCACAACCTGTGAGATCACAACCTGAGCCGAAGTCGGTCGCTCAACTGACTGAGCCACCCAGGCGCCTCTAGAAGTATCTGATATTTGATAACAGCAGACATTCAAATCTTGTTAAAAGGATAAAGTAAACACCATTTCTTGTGTTTATTATAGTTTATCTTTAATAACAATAAAAACATTAGCTGTCATTTGGTAAAATATGTATAATTTTCCAGGAACCTTACATTAACATTAATAGGTTATCCTTCTTTACCTCTTTGCTTGGGAACTTATCCTTCTCTTCATGAGCTATCCCATTCCATATTGAAGTGACTACTTTGAGTAGATTACTACAATACCTAAGATGAAAAAATCTTGCCTATTTTTAAATGCCTAGGTTTGTCAATTCATTATTATTTCAAAATAAATAAAAATTACTGTCATCTTTTCAATTGGAAAGTATAACTTCATGTGCTTTTACAAGCCCCAGGAGAATAGTATTTTATAGGTTTCTTTAAATGTAACTGTGTATGCTGTTCCTAATTTGCATATCATAGGAATTTAAGATATATTAGTTGTGTTTAGTTTTGTTCTGAATTTTATTATTTACTTTTTTAAAGTTTATTTATTTATTTTGAGAGACAGAGAGTGTGAGCCAGGGAGGGGCACAGAGAGAGGGAGAGAGAGACTCCCAAGCAGGCTCTGCATTGTCAGCACAGAACCTGATATGGGCCTCTATCTCATGAATCGTGAGATCGTGACCCGAGCTGAAATCAAGAGTTCGATGCTTAATGGACTGAGCCACCCAGGAAACCCTGTTTTGTTCTGAATTTTTAGTTTGCTGTGTAGTGTTCACATTTTCGTGAAGTGACAACTGTATTCATTTTCTTTTTTAGCCCAATATTATTGAGAATTATGAATGATCAATTGATGTTTTTGGAACGAGCATTTATTGATCCTTTAGGATTACCAGACAGGCCTTTCTATAGGTAAGGATACAAATATGACTATTGATTATATCATTCTTATTTTTTGCACTGTGGAAAAACTATAGCTGATTTCTTGTAAGCAAATAGAAAATTTCAAAATATATATAGTAAATGATAAATATATTATTTCTTCGTATAATGTAATATGATGGCTATATACCTTTCTTTTTAATTTTTTTTACTTCTGATAATAAATGAATATATGTTCATTGTAGGAAATTTAGAATATTCACAAAGTCACAGGTAGGAAATAAAAATATCCCCAATTCCATCAGTTAGTTTATGCTTATATTTTGGTTTAGATAATTTTAGCCCCTCTCTCATTTTAAATATATTTGTGTTTATGTATGTATATAAGACATAATAAATATATGTGAAATGTATATAATAAATATATATTTACTTACTCCCCTAATGTTCACATTTTTTACTAATTCTTGACAATCCTAAATATTTCTGATAAACATCAGTGGTGAACATTAGATTGATCCTACTGAAAGTTGCAGAATGAATTAGATCACTGACTAACAAGAAATAGCCCCATCTGTCTGTTTATAGATTATCAAAGGATCAGAATTGGGCATGATCCAAGCATGGTAACTCATTTCCCAATGGCAGCATGATTGTGCCTCTTTCCTTACCTCTTTGCTTGGGAACTTATCCTTCCCTTCATGGGCTATTACATGAACTGACATAGATCTTTCTTTTCTTTTCTTTTTTTTTTAAGATTTTAAATTTATTGTGAGACAGACAGAGGCAGTGCGAGTAGGGTAGAGGGAAAGAGAGAGGGAGAGAGAGAGAATTCCAAGCAGGTTCTGAGCTGCCAGCTGCACAGAGCCCATTGTGGAGCTCGAGCTCACAGAACTGTGAGATCATGACCTGAGCCAAAACCAAGAGTCAGACACTTAACCTACTAAGCTACTTAACCTACTATGCCCTGACATAGTTCTTTTAATAAAACATCACCTTCTACCTAGGTCATGTTAAACTTTCAAGGTTGTTTTTAATAGTTCTTCATACTTTAAGGTAGGCATTCTAACATGTTAGTGTGTCTTCCTTTTTAATGAGAAAAACACGGTAGTAAGTTGGCAGGTCACAAACAGGACTTTGATAATCACAACTGTGCTACATTTCAGAGGATAAAGTGGGATAGTGAAAAGTCAGTACTTACTTGCAATGTAACTTGAGACTGATCCCATAATCTCTCATATCTTAATTTCCTCCTTTTTGAAATGCTAAAATCAACTTTGTAGAGTTTATTTTCAAGGGTTAGAAAAATTATAGGCAAATTATATAACAAGCATGATCCCTAGTAGGTGCCAACTATTGTGGCTCTTGTTATTTTTGTTGCTATGAACCACGTTAAGTCATCTGTTTAAAATAAAAACATAATTAGATAAAGGTTTTATATCCGTGATATATAAAGAACTTTATAATTCAATTAAAATGGACAGAAGACATGAGTAGACATTTTTCTAAAGAAGACATACAGATGGACAACAGACGCATGAAAAGATACTCAGGGCACCTGGGTGGCTCCGTTGGGTTAAGCGTCTGACTCTTGATTTCCACTCAGGTCATGATCTTGTAGTTTGTGTGTTCGAACCCTGAGTTGTGCTCTGCGCTAACAGTGCAGAGCCTGCTTGGGATTCTCTGTCTCCCTGTCTCTCTCTGCCCCTCCCCTGTGCATTCCCTCTCTCTTTCTCTCTCAAAAGCAAATAAGTAAACATTTTTAAAAAAGAAGAAAAAGAAAGAAAAGATGTTCAACATCACTGATCATCAAAGAAATACAAATCAAAACTACAATGAGATATCACCTCCCACCTGTCAGAATGGCTAAAATCATCAGCACAAGAAACAGCAGGTGTTGGTGAGGCTGTGGGGAAAGGGAAACCCTCTTACACTTTTTTTTTTCTGTCCCTCTTATTTTTTTTTTCAATATATGAAATATATTGTCAAATTGGTTTCCATACAACACCCAGTGCTCATCCCAAAAGGTGCCCTCCTCAATACCCATCACCCACCCTCCCCTCCCTCCCACCCCCCATCAACCCTCAGTTTGTTCTCAGTTTTTAACAGTCTCTTATGCTTTGGCTCTCTCCCACTCTAACCTCTTTTTTTTTTTTCCTTCCCCTCCCCCATGGGTTTCTGTTAAGTTTCTCAGGATCCACATAAGAGTGAAACCATATGGTATCTGTCTTTCTCTGTATGGCTTATTTCACTTAGCGACGTGGATGGAACTGGAGAGTGTGATGCTAAGTGAAATAAGCCTCTTACACTTTTGACAGGAGTGCAAACTGGTACAGTCACTCTGGAAAACAGTATGGAAGTTCCTCAAAAGGTTAAGAATAGAACTACCCTATAATCCAATAATTGCACCACTAGGTTTTTACCCAAAGAATAAAAAAACAAAACAAAACAAAACAAAAAAAACTAATTCAAAGGGGTACGTGCATCCCAGTGTTTATAGTGTTATTATCTACAGTAGGCAAACCATGGAAACAGCCTAAATGTCTATCAACTGATGAACAGATAATGAAGAAGTGTTATGGATCTACAATGGAATACTACTCAGCCATTAAAAAGAATGAAATCTTGGGGTGTCTGGGTGACTTAGTTGGCGAAGCGTCTGACTTCGATTCAGGTCATGATGTTGCAGTCCATGAGTTTAAGCCCTGCATTGGGCTCTGTGCTGACAGCTCAAAGCCTGGAGCCTGCTTTAGATTCTGTGTCTCCCTTTCTTTCTGCCCCTCCCCAACTTGTGCTCCATTTCTCTCTCTCTCTCTCTCTCTCTCAAAAATAAATAAACATTAAAAAAAGAATGAAAGCTTGCCATTTGCAACGATGTGGATGGAGCTAGAGAGTATCATCCTAAGCAAAATAAGTCAGAAAGACAAATACCATATAATTTCACTCATATGTGGAATTTAAGAAACAAAACAAATGAGAATAGGGGAAAAAAAGAGAGAGAGGCAAAACAGGAAACAGACTCTTTTCTTTTAAAGTTTATTTTTGAGGGGCGCCTGGGTGGCGCAGTCGGTTAAGCGTCCGACTTCAGCCAGGTCACGATCTCGCGGTCCGTGAGTTCGAGCCCCGCGTCAGGCTCTGGGCTGATGGCTCGGAGCCTGGGGCCTGTTTCCGATTCTGTGTCTCCCTCTCTCTCTGCCCCTCCCCCGTTCATGCTCTGTCTCTCTCTGTCCCAAAAATAAATAAAAAACGTTGAAAGAAAAAAAAAATAATAAAGTTTATTTTTGAGAAAGAGAGCGAGCACATGCAAAGTAGGGAGAGAGAGAGAGGGAGAGGGAGAAGACCAAGGAGGCTGTCAGCACAGAGCCCAATGTGGGCTTGATTTCATGGATGTGGGGAAATCTCATGGTATCCTGAGCGGAAATCAAGAGTAGAATGCTTAACCAACTGAGCCAACCGGGCACCCCTAGACTCTTAACTATAGAGAACAAATTGATGGTTAACAGAAGGTAGGGTTGAGGGTGGATGAAATAGGTGAAAGGGTTTAAGAGTACACTTTTCATCATGAGCACTGAGTAATGTATAGAATGTTAAATCACTACATTGTACACCTGAAACTAATATTAACTGGAATTAAAAAAAAATTTAATGCTTATTTATTTCTGAAAGGGAGAGAGAGTGCAAGTCGGGGAGGAGCAGAGAGAGAGGGAGACATAGAATCCAAAGCAGGCTCCAGGCTTTGAGCTGTCAGCACAGAGCCCAACACGGGGCTAGAACTCAAGTACTGTGAGATCATGACCTGAAGCAAAGTTGGCCGCTTAGCTGACTGAACCATCCAGGCGCCCCATTGACTAACTGGACTTCAAATAAAAACGTAAAAAAACAAAAAAAAAGTCAAAACATAGTTAATTAACACACACGTCATAGACTGGTCTTTGGAAGTGACTAAACTTGGAAATTCAGCTGACAAGTGGCTTATTCATATCATGAAATTAGAATTGTGCAGTCCAGGGTTGATAGAGCGATCCTGTTTTTCTCTTGTGTGTATCATTTGGACAACTGATAGATAACACACTGTCTTTATCAACAGGCATGTCATCTACGCTCCAAGCAGCCACAACAAGTATGCAGGGGAGTCATTTCCAGGAATTTATGATGCTCTGTTTGACATCGAAAACAAAGATGATCCTTCCAAGGCCTGGGGAGAAGTGAAGAGACAGATTGCTATTGCAGCCTTTACAGTGCGGGCTGCAGCAGGGACCCTGAGAGAAGTAGCCTAGGTGGTTCTTCAGAGAACCCGTGTTGAATAGGTAGGTATATCACTATGGTGTATTGATAAACTAAAACATAAAACTATGTATATGTATATGTATATAGACATGCACACACACACACACATCTTAGCATTCTTTCTTCTTCTCCCTTCGAATCAAAAAAAGAAAGATGGACAATTTTTATCCTATAATAATAAAAGGCTAGGGGCACCTGTGTGGCTCAGGTGGTTAAGCGTCCGACTTCGGCTCAGGTCATGATCTCATGGTTTGTGAGTTCGAGCCCTATGCCTTGTTTTGCGCTGACAGCACGGAACCTGCCTGGGATTCCTTCTCTCCCTCTCTTCCTCTCTCTGCCCCTCCCCAACTTGCTCTCTCTCTCTCTCTCTCTCAAAATAAATAAATAAGTAGATAAAAATAATAATATAAAGTTATTCTGAGTTTGAACTAAATGTTAAATTAAGGTGAACACCTACTATATTAAAACACCCATGTGACATTATCAGAGAATCAAGTCTAGTTCAACACTTGTGTTGGCCCTACTGGCCACCCAGGGCTGAGAGAGCACTGTCTTAGTGTGCCAGTGGAACAACTCTGGTCTACTCGCACTGCTGGTAAACATAGTCGCTCTGTACCATAAAGGATAATTACTTTTATTAAATTAGCGAATATTTTATTTATGTCAAAGGGTGTATATAATATGTGTATAGTGAAAAATAATAAAGAAATGAACATTTGTAGAACTATCCCCACAAATAACCAAATTAAGAAAAAGAACATTACCAATATCTTTGACTCCTCTGTGTGCCACTGACCAGTGTGCCTTCATCTTCTGCCAGAGATACTCACTTCCTTTAATCTTCTGTGAGTTTTTCTGTTATTTATAATTATACCACACATGGTATATATCCCTTGTGTGTTTTGGGCTTTGTGTATGTTTTTTAACTGTTTATAAATAAAATCATACTGTGTATGTATATTCTAAGACTTGATTTTTTTCACTCACCTTTGAAGGTGCATCCACACATGTGTTACTATGGCTGTAGTTTGCGGATGTAAACCAATGGGCTTGCGTGAATGTAACATTTATCAGTCAGTGTCCGGTTAACACAAGGAAACCACACAGCAACACAAACAGGAAGTTATTATAAAGAATGATTCGTTAGACATGTGAAAAGATGTTCAGCATCAGTCACTACCAGGGAAATACAAATCAAAACCACAATGAGCTACCACCTCACACTTGTCAGAATGGCTAAAATTTAACAATTCAGGAAATAACTGATGTTGGCAAGGATGTGGAGAAAGAAGAACCCTCTTGCACTGCTGGTGGGAATGCAAACTGGCACAGCCACTGTGGAAAAGAGTATGGAGATCCCCCCCCCAAAATTAAAAATAGAACCACCCTATGACCCAGAAACTGCACTACTAGGTATTTATCCACAGGACACAAAAATGCTGATTCAAAGAGGCACATGTACCCCTATGTTTACAGCAGCATTATCAACAATAGCTAAATTATGGAAAGAGCCCAAATGTCCATGCAATGGAATATTACTCAGCCATCAAAAAGAATGAACTCTTGCCATTTGCAACAACATGGAACTGGAGTGCATTATGTTAAACGAAATAATTCAGTCAGAGAAAAAGAACTATATGATTTTGCTCATATGTGGAACTTGAGAAACAAGATAGATGAACATAGATGAAATCATTATTACACTATATGTTAACTAACTTGGATTTAATTTTTTTTTTTTTAAGGATGATTAGTTATAATAACATTGCAGTAAGGAGATACTTCTAGTAAAAGGTAAAGGGAGCTCTAAAGAATATAAGCGTAGCAGACACAAGGAGCAGTCACTGTCTCTAGGGCTTAGATGGAGCAGCTAATGAACTTCCCCCACCCCATGGGCCTTACCGAATAGCAGAGAAGTCAGTGTGGTGCTGTGCTCACAGACCTTGTGAAACTCCTCAGAAATTTGCACTCTAGGCTACTGTGGGAATTGTGATTGTGGGGAATTGTCTTGCCAGAGGCACTGCACTAGCAAACCAACCATGGGCGGTTTTAAAAGAAGCTCCTGACTACTGTTCTGGTCGCCATGAACAGCAAGAAGCAAGTGCCAGAGGAACAGCAGCCTGGACCACAGGACGGGGCACCACAGGACGGCAGCACTGGCGAAGCCTTGTATGCTCTATGAGCCACGCGCTGAAGTCCTTTGCAGGCAGAGACCTGCCAGGTGAGCACATGGGAACCAGGAAGGAAAGCCCCTTCCTGCAAGGTCTCTACAATGCCTTCTACTGACAAAGTTTAACATCATGTCTCTCAGAAAAGAAAAAAAAAATTTTAAAGGATCCAGATATCTTTACAAAGAGCGGGCAATGAAGAGTAAGTTTGCAGCAGAGAAGCAATAAATTGGGTAGCTGACACATAACAGAATGTATTTGTTCATTTTCCTGCTGGTGGGAGTTTGGAATGTTTTCTGTCTTTTGTTCCTACAAACATGTCTCCCAATGCAAATATACAAGAAATATCTTTTCGGGCAGCATCTATCCTAAATGAAATGTCTGGGTTGTAAAATATGTACATCTTTAATTTTACTGTGAAACTGTTACAAAGTGGTTTTATTCTCCTATATTCCCAATGGCAAAGTGATCATATTATATAAGAGAATAGAAATAAGAAAGACTGGCAGGTTAGAGAAATACAAAGAATTTAGTGTTTCTAGAAATGGAGTGTGTCTATACATTTAGCATCAGATCATGTAAGGCTTGGGAAGATACACTAAGGAGTGTTACTATTTTCCTGTATAAAAAGCCATGTAGTGGAGCACCTGGGTGACTCAGTTGAACATCCAACTTTGGCTTAGGTCACCATCTCACAGTTCGTGAGTTCAAGCCCCACATCAGGCTCGCTGCTGTCAGCTCAGAGCCTGCCTCAGATCCTCTGTCCCCTTCTCTCTGCCCCTCCCCTGCTTGCACTTTCTTAAAAATAAATAAAGCATAAAAAAAAAAAAAGCCATGTAGTAAAGTTAAGCAGGGGAGAGCAGGTAAGATTTACATTTTTGGAAGAATTCTGGCCTAGGCATACGTGGATTGGAAGGGCATTAACACAGCAAGGTATCGCAACCTGAATTTTTTCTCATTACACCTATGCCATGTAGAGCTTCACCCTCAGAAAAGACAAGACTTCCCTCTTACTCTTCACATTTCATCTCTTCTGCAAAGACTTCCGGCATGTTCACCCATTCCCTGCTATCTTTACCTCTACCAGTCATTAGGGACAAGTCTTGATCATTACTGTAGCTCTGGTCCCTCTATACCAGAATGCAGTCTGTAGCAACCACTCCTTTGTGAATAGTCAGTAGCGTGCATAGGAAGTTATGTCTGGGAGATGATGTGTTTGGCAAATGGTGGGGCTGGAAAGTGGTGTGCTTGGCACTAGGATTTCAGCAATCCCTTGTAATGGGATCTGCCTGAACATGCCTTCTAAAGCTTTTATTGATGTCAGTGATACACAGACCATACTGTAGGTGATGCGTGGGCCCTGGAACAAGGTGAACAACACCATTCTAAAATATGAATAAAACCCACATAGTGCTGAAAATTATGTGAATTTTCAGTTAAGTTGTAAGCATGCAATAAGCATCCCCCCAAAACTTTGTGCAATTGCATGGTTTAATAATGTATTTTGGCAACACATTATTCTTTTTTTTTTTTTCAACGTTTTTTATTTATTTTTGGGACAGAGAGAGACAGAGCATGAACGGGGGAGGGGCAGAGAGAGAGGGAGACACAGAATCGGAAACAGGCTCCAGGCTCCAAGCCATCAGCCCAGAGCCTGACGCGGGGCTCGAACTCACGGACCGCGAGATCGTGACCTGGCTGAAGTCGGACGCTTAACCGACTGCGCCACCCAGGCGCCCCAACACATTATTCTTAATTGTCATTTACTGGAGGTTGTACAGGGACAGAAACACAGCTTTGGGAGACAGATTGCTGGGTTCAAATGCTGCTTCTTTTACTTGGAATAGGACTATGGGAAAATTATTAAAACTCTCTTAAGTTTCTTAATCTATGAAAGGGGTATTAATATTTCATAGGGTTGCTGTAAGGATTAAAAGAGCTGGTACATACAAAGCACTTGGAACAGTGCCCAGCATATAATTAGTAATCAAAACATGTTAAATATTGTCATTGGAATGGTATTTCTTGCTTAATAATTTTTTTAATTAATTTATTTTTGAGAGAGAGAGAGGGACACAGGGCATGAACAGCGGAGAGGCAGAGAGAGAGGAGACACAGAAGTCAAAGCAGGCTCCAGGCTCTGAGCTGTCAGCACAGAGCCCCGATGCAGGGCTCGAACCCACAAACAGTATGAGATCATGACCTGAGCCAAAGTCAGACACTCAACTGACTGAGCCACCCACGTGCTCCGAGTATCTCTTAATATGGTAATAAGCATCACTTTTTTTTGTTCTCTCTTCAGCATGATGATACAGTTGAATTAGAAGATACCTACTCTAATTTCCAACACTAAAATTCTGAATTATTGTTTATTCTTTTATATACATCTTATAATTTGCTTATTGTTTATTTCTACCTACTATAGTTGTAAGATGTGTTTCACCAAATTGCAGTTATATATTTCTTGTTGAGTGTGATTTAAAAATGAGGTGAGGGGCGCCTGGGTGACTCAGTTTGTTAAGCATCCGACCCTTGATCTCAGCTCAGGTCTTTTTTTCTTTCTTTCTTTCTTTCTTTCTTTCTTTCTTTCTTTCTTTCTTATGTTTATTTTTGAGAGAAAGAGAGAGAGAATGAGCAGGGGAGAGGCAGAGAGGGGAGACACAGAATCCGAAGCAGGCTCCAGGCTCTGAGCTGTCAACACAGAGCCCGATGCAGGGCTCGAACCCATGAAACGTGAGATCATGACCTGAGCCGAAGTCAGATGCTTAACCGACTGAGCCACCCAGGCACCCCTCAGCTCAGGTCTTGATCTCACAGTCGTGAATTCACGCTGGGTGTCGAGCCTGCTTAAGAAAAGTGTTCTTTAAAAAAATAATAATAAAAATTAAAATAAATAAATAAATATGAGGTGAATTAACTAACTTCGTGAAAAGAAAATACACCAAATAAGTTTTACATTGATCTGGATTTTAATAACGAGAAAGTAAAATCATTTACTAAATTATACTGGCATGAAAGGATAAAGATGCTATTTATATTTTGGATAGCAACTTCATGATTCTACTAAGGCCAAATTTCACTGGTTTATAAAATTGGAAAGACAATGCATGAACTTTAAAGATGAACTGTGTTCTTATGTACTTCCTCAGTGAAGACCTTTCTTTCTCATTAATCTCCTGGGACAATCTCAGAACCATAATGGATTCCACAGTGCTGAAGGCAGTGCTGCTACCGGCTGTCTGCTGTGCAGTTAGAGGAGAAAGGTGTATGTGTAAGGAGGCATAGAGCGGTTTCACAGCACAAAAGTCAAGTACCAAATTGGAATCATATATATAGAAAAGTAAGTCAATATGTCTACTAACGTTACTTTTTTAGTCTCAGGGATAGTACTGTATATCTCCATCTTACTGTCATGGGTTATATTGATCTAAGGGTTAATGCCTTATACAATCGTCTGATAGGGAAGTTTATAAAACGTACACACTTTGGAAAACCGGAAAGGTTATTAAAAAGTCTAAAAGGCATGGAATGCCATCTCTGATTATTAGGGCCTATTACCGTGATTTCTCACATTTCAATTCCTACACGATCCACTACATTTACTTGAGTAAATCAAAGCCTTCTGGGCATTTCAATAAATAATTTGGGGCTAACCGGGCGCTTGGGTGGCTCAGTTGTTTAACCTTCTGACTTCGGCTTAGGTCATGATCTCGCAGTTCACTAGCTCGAGCCCCACGTCAGTCTCTGTGCTGACAGCTCCGAGCCTGGAGATCCTTCGGATTCTGTGTCTCCCTCTCTCTCTGCCCCTCCCCCCACTCATGCTCTGTCTCTCTCTCCCTCTCTAAAAAATAAATAAACATTAAAAAAATAATTTGGGGCTATTAATAAATCAAATTCAATGCCAAGTAGTAAAATTTTCAAGTAATTTAAATTTCATTTGTATTCAATCTGAAAAATGTATTTTAATCAAATAATTTAAATTCAGTTCAATTTATATTCAATCCAAAATATACTTGAATGCTAAAACAAATTGAGATGAAGGAAGCAGTGAAATATGGAGAATACAACCATAAAATCAGAATAAAAGGGTGTGATTTAATATCTAGATGGATTGGGACCTACTAAACCTAAAAATTGGGAAAAAAATCTCAAAGTAAATGATGTAAACCACATGTAAACAGCATCCTGGGAAAAATATTTGCAATGAATATAACAAAGTGTTACCATAACTAGCTTAAAGGCTCTTTTAAATCAATAATTTCAGTATTAATAATTAATCTCCACTGTTTTCCCTGAGGACGTATGTATGTATGTATGTGTGTGTGTTTACATTAAGAGGAAAAGGAAATAAAAGAATAAGGATAAGAACATAAATCCAAGGCACAAAGTAGTGGGAATATGCATACCTAAACAGCAGAAGTCTTAACCTCTACCCTTCTTAAAGGTCAGCCACAACCTTAAGATAAACATAAATCTATTGCTCAGGAGAAGGAAACAGAGAGGTCAATAAAATGGCAAGTTTACATGGAGTCAAGAGGATTACTGAACAAGAATAAATTAGGAGAACATGAGGAGGAGGTCACATAAAAAGTTAATCTGTATAATACATTGGCCAGAGTTGAAAGGACCCCTATTCTAGCAGATAAACCTCTCAACAGATGCATTTCATCAAAACTTCTTTCTTTGGGCATCTGGGTGGATCAGTTAAGCGTCTGACTTCGGCTCAGGTCATAATCTCATGGTTTGTGAGTTTAAGCCCACAGCTGACAGCTGTGACAGCTTAGAACCTGAAGAACAGCTCAGACAGCTTAGAACAGCGCTGACAGCTCAGAACCAGAAGCCTGCTTTTGATTCTGTCTCCCTCTCTCTGCCCCTCCCTCACTTGTGCGCGTGTGCTCTCTCTCTCTCTTTCTCTCTCTCTCAAAAATAAATAAATAAACAAAAAAAATGCTTTGAGTCTTTCTTGTTTTTCATAGTAATAATTGTAAATAATGCTTCACAACAGTTCATTAACCCCTTACAAACTTATGATCTATAAATTTGTTTTGCTCAGTGATTTGGGAATTTGTCTAAAGCACTACAACTAATTTGTACATCAGAATACTGATCCAGTGATCTGCAGCCTTTTTTACGATTCTATACCTATAACTCAGTCCCCATAGGTGGTTCTGCTGTTGAGGAGCAAAGTTACCTTCAAAGTTATTCAGACTGTTTTTTGGTTTGTGAACATATTTTTAACTTTAAAAAAGCTCACAAACAGCAAAAAAGTAGTTCTTTATAATAAAACATATATATACCAAATGCGTATAAAGCTTTCTAATCTAAAGGACATATTTTTGACGGAACTCACGGCTTTTTATTTGTATCAGAGAATATTTATTTTTAATTGCCTTTTAGGAAAAGCATCCAACAAATTAAAAAAAAAAAAAAAAAGGATTCAGGGAGCCTGGTTCGCTCAGTTAAGCATTCACTTTGGCTCATGGTTCCTGAACTCCCCCATTGGGCTTTCTGCTGTCAGCACAGAGCCCATATCAGATCCTATCTCCCTCTCTTTCCCCTACCCGTGCTTCATGCTCTCTCTCTCAAAAATGAATAAACATTAAAAAAAAAAAAAAAAGATGATCAGCATAGAGGATTCTGCTGGACCACAGAGGATGTTTAGGGCAGTGAGGCTACTCTGTATGAAACCATAATGATGAATACATTTTATTATAAATGGTCCAAATCCATAGGATGTACAATACCAAGAGTGAATTCCTGGGTAAACTATGGACTCTGGGTGACAAGGATATGTCATTGTAGGTTCATCAATTGTAACAAATGCACTGCTCTGGTGAGGGATGTTGATAATGAGGGAGGTTATGCATGTATAGGGGCAGGGAGTATATGGAAAATCTCTGCACCTTCCCCTCAATTTTGCTGTGAACCTTAATTTGCTCTAAAGAGTAAAGTTTATTTAAAAAAAAATATTCATGCAAGAATCCTATTGTAGTTAATAGATTTTAGGTTTAGAATGGTCACTGAAAAGCATATGTGAAGTCTGAAAAGCACATGTAAAGTCACCTTATGTGGGCTTGAAAATATAAAATCAAATAACGACATCAGACAAACTGATCTAATTATCTACCACCAGCTGGTATTTGTTGATGTTTCCTTAATAGATTCGGTGATTATGTAAATCCAGGCAGAAGGACTTGAACTTGTGTTTACAGTTACAATAACCTAATCTTCTATTAAGAGTGTAACACAACATCTCAAGTGTCTAGTCTTTGAAAATTCCACAAAAAATCTGAACAATTAAATTCAGACTGCCACATTATCCAGAAAATAAAGACCCTCACTAATGCTCATTAGGATGCCAAATTACAGTTACCAGTGAGTTCTGTCTTATAAAGCAACCAGCCTGGCTAATCGACTTTTCCTCTAAAATTACCATCATGAGAACATTTATAATGCTTATCTTATGTTCTTGTTAAATGGAGCACCTGGGTGGCTCAGTCAGTTAGGCATCTGACTCTTGGTTTTGGCTCAGGTCATGACCCCATAGTTATGAGATCAAACCTGGAGTAGGGCTCTGTGCTGATAGCATGGATCCTTGGTATTCTCTCTCTCCCTCTCTCTGTCTGCCCCTCCCTCACTCACATGCACTCTCTCTCTCTCAAAATATATAAATAAATATTTTTAAAAATCAAGAATAAGGAGGCGAACATATAAATTCCTTAGATGTAAATAAGACAATAAGAGGATTTTATGAACAATATTATGCCTATGCACTTGACAATTCAGATGATATTAACAAACGCCATGAAAAATATATCTTATAGAAGCTAGCAAAAGAAGAAATAAAAAATCTGAGTGGTATGATTTACATTAAAGATATTAAACTTATCGTTTAAAAAAAAAACTTCTCACAAAGAAAACTCCAGTATCTCTTTCAGTGAAATCTTTCAAACATTTAAGAAAGAAATAACACAAACTTCAGCAAAGTATTCTGGAGAAGTAAAGAAAACTAATACTTCCCAACCCATTACTTTGATATCTAATCCTGCCAAGAGTATTACAAGAAGTGAAAATTATAGCACAGACTCTAATATATATATTAGAGTATATATATATGTATATATACATACATATATATATATACATACATATATATATATATATAAAATCATTCTTATAGATGCAGGAAAAAAAGCATTTGATATAAGTCAAAGCCTATTCACAATTTTTCAGTAATTATTAACAAAAAGTGAAATTTCATAGTGAAATTTCATAGATTTTCTAGAGAAATTTATGACAAATAATATATTTAATGAGGAATTTGAACGTTTTCCACGTAAGAATAGGAATGAAATAAGAATGTCTGCTACTTCCACTTCCCAACACTATTGTCGATGACTTATTCAAAGCAATTAGACAAGAAAAAGAAATCACACTCCTTCAAGCAGTGAGCCTGACTTTATTTAAGATTTGGTAACCCAGGAAGCTGCAGTGCACTTATTTTATTTTATTTTTTCTCATTTTATTTTTTAGAGAGAGAGGGATAGAGTATGAGTGGGGGAGGGAGACACAGAATCCGAAGCAGGCTCCAGGTTCAGAGCTATCAGCACAGAGCCTGACGTGGGGCTCGAACCCATGAACTACGAGACCACAACCTGAGCCCAAGTAGGACGCTTAACCCGCTGAGCCACCCAAGAGCCCCTGAGACCCACTTCTAATGGCTCTTGTAGCTGCTGCAGTTGGGTTCTTGCTATGCAGCATTATGGATAATGCCAGTCTGATTGATAACCTGGCTTTATGGTCTGAGTTTGTCCTAAATTTTTCTGGCCAAAAGTTGTTCATATTCGTTGGAGAGCAGATGATCAGGCTAATTTGGGCTGTTTTTCCTATTGAAGTGTTTACATATATTTCTAATTGCCCAAGTAGTACTGACAGCAGTTTTATAAGCTTTTGACCACCTTCTGGTAAAAAGACTCACCAACTATTCCCTCCAACCACACTGATGTCAACCTGCAATTCATTAGTGTTTGGTAGGAGCAGAGTTGAATGGCGTCACCTGTGATTTTGAGGTGCAAAAATTTGGTGGAAGCCAGGCATTGGTTGTATTATAATCCATGGTGTCGTCCAGATGGGTGTGTTGCTGCCTGGGTCCCGGCTTCTCACAGTATCTGCCCCATGTGAGGTGAATGAAATGAAAGTCCTTTTTAACCTTGTCAGTGCAAACTATCCTTCATGGGAATCTCTAAGCATAATAAATTATCCAATGCACTTTTGAAATTATTTTTTGATCCACTTTTTATTTCCAAAAAGGCCTGGTATCTGTGATATTATCATTTCCTTAGCCTAACAGAAGATACAATTTTTCAACTATACACTCTCAGATTTATGTTCATATTAGGTTTCTATCAAGCTAAGCCCATAAACCTTGGTGAATCCACATCTGTCAAATGTTCGAGAATTAGTCCATGATAGGAACAGATTTCTTCTAGTTTTTGGCAGGCTCATTGTTGGCTGCAGTAGGGAACTTAAGCCTTTTTAATCAATGTTTTTGTTTTGCAGGGGGCTCTTCCCACAGAAAGTTGAGGGGGAAAGGATGTCAGGAGTCAGTCAACTGCTCTTTGTTTTCTTCTCCAGTTGTACACAGCATATTTCTCTTTCTTTTTTTTTATTAAATTTTTTAATGTCTATTTTTGAGAGAGAGGGAGACAGAGTGTGAGTGGGGGAGGGGCAGAGAGAGAGGGAGACACAGAATCTGAAGCAGGCTCCAGGTTCTGAGCTGTCAGCACAGAGCCTGATGTGGGGCTTGAGCTAGTGAACCATGAGATCATGACCTGAACCGAAGTCAGAAGCTTAACCGACTGAGCCATCCAGGAGCCCCAGATTTCTCTTTCTTATTTGAGACGTTATGGATTTCTTATTTCTCTATATATGCATTCATCTTCCCTACTAATTTATAATCTCTGATTCTAGGAGTTTTGTCTAACTTACCTTTGAAAACTAGGTAACTTCCCCCTTTGGGGGAAGGGAATTGAGAGGTTGTTATGGTACTCAGTAAAACTTACTCAGGATAGCAACTGCTTAATTACTATATTTATTATTTGAGGTAGGGATGAGATCACAGAGTGTGGTCTACAGGACTTTTATATGCTGTGTAAAGTGATCACAAATCCAGGAAATAATGGTGCAAACAAATGTTGGACAAATCCCTGTAAGGGAGCACACCATTTAGCAACACTATAAGGGG
The DNA here is from genome assembly GCF_023721935.1 of Panthera uncia. Taxonomy (NCBI): domain Eukaryota; kingdom Metazoa; phylum Chordata; class Mammalia; order Carnivora; family Felidae; genus Panthera; species Panthera uncia. Next base: position 69,122,569 of record NC_064808.1, read on the forward strand.
GTTTCCTGCACACATAACCATTTAATTTTTATTGAAAGATGAGAATACTAGAAAATCCTTCCTCTCTATGCTTCTGTAGAGGGTATGCAACCTGTTAAGAAATGTTTGAGGCAATTTTCCCAAAATTAAAATTTCTGGAAAAGTCCTCACGTACATATCTATATATATATAGATAGATAGATAGATAGATAGATATGTATATATAGTATTTACTATTTCCTTTCCTTAATCTCCTTAGAATACATTTGACTAGCATAATTGCTAGTCAAATAATGCTTCTGAAGCTTATATTAATTTACAATCCTATGTATTCAGTAGTTACTTTACCTTTTTTTAGTATACACTAGCTTTTATGTTTGGTTTCAACTTGATAATTTTTATTTTATTTTATTTTATTTTATTTTATTTTATTATTTTATTTTATTTTAAGTTTATTTATTTATTTTGTGAGAAAGAGAGAGAGAACGAGAATCCCAAGTAGGCTCTGCACTGTGAGCAGATGTCTAGCCCGATGCGGGGCTCGAAACTACAAACCACAATACGATGACCTGAGCCAAAATCAAGAGTTAGATGCTTAACCAATTGAGACACCAAGGTGCCCCACAATTTGATAATGAAAAAAAATAATAATGTTTATTTATTTTTGAGAGAGAGAGGGAGACACAGAATCTGAAGCTGGCTCCAGTGCTCACTTCGACAGCACATATACTAAAATTGGAACGATACAGAGAAGATTATCATGGCCCCTGTGCAAGGATGACACGCAAATTCGTGAAGCGTTCCATATTTTTCAGAAAGTGAATTTAGAATAATAGTCATAAAATTAATCGCTGGGCTTGAAAACAGTATAAAGGACAGCAGAGAATCTATTGCTACAGAGATGAAGGGACTAAGGAACAGCCAGGAGGAGCTGAAGCTGGCTCCAGACTCAGAGCGGTCAGCACAGAGCCCGACATGGGGCGCGAACTCACAAACTGTGAGATCATGACCTGAGCCAAAGTCAGACACTTAAGCGACTGAGCCACCCAGCTGCCCCAAATAATTTTTTTGCTTTCTTTTTAAAACTTTATTTAACATAACTATGCTTACAGAATACATTCATATTGGTTAATAGAATGCAATTTAACTTATCCTACACAATTTGGTCCAAAAACTTGGTACACAGTTTAAATGTTAAAAAAAAAAAATTACAATCTGGTTTATTTTTCATCTATTACAAATGTATATAAAAGATACTCCCATCAAAATTTCTAAAAGGTGATTTTTTTTTATTTTAAAAAAAAATTTTTTTTAATGTTTATTTATTTTTGACAGAGAGAGACAGAGCATGAGCGGGGGAGGGGTAGAGAGAGAGGAGACACAGAATCAGAAGCAGGCTCCAGGCTCTGAGCTGTCAGCACAGAGCCCAACACGGGGCTCGAACCCATAGACTGAGATCATGACCTGAGCTGAAGCCGGATGCCCAACCAACTGAGCCACCCAGGCACCCCTTCTAAAAGGTGGTTTTTATTTAAACTTTCACTTTCAAAAATTCCTAGTAAGGTTAGATTATTTTCATGTTTATAAAAATAAGGCCTAAACTCCCACGTATTAGATAACTTAGTGAGACAACCTATAGGCAAGCATTGGTGATTTGTTAAGCTGTGATAGGCGTCAACAAAACAGAGGCAGTATGGCACCTCTGTTAAAAATAATTTCCACAGCATGCACAGCATGATGACTATAGTTAACAATACTGTACTGCATATTTGTAAATTGGGAAGAGAGGTCTTAAAAGTTCTCATCATGAGACAAAAATTATGTAACTATGTATTGTGATGGATGTTAACAAGACTTATCGTGATCATTTTGCAATATATAAAAATACCAGATCATGTTGTAACACTTGAAACTAATATAATGTTATATGTTAATTATACCTCGATTAAAAAACAATTTTCTGGGGACACCTGGGTGGCTCAGTCAGTTCAGTGTCTGACTCTTGATTTCGGGTTAGGTCATGATTGTGAGATTGGGCCCGTGTCAGGCTCTCCACTGACAGCACAGAACCTGCTTGGGATTCTCATTCTCTCCCTCTCTTTCTGCCCCTTCCCCACTTGTACTCTCTCTCTCTCTCTCTCAAAATAAATAAATAAAATTTTTTAAAAGTAATTTTATTATTTTTTATATTTATTAATTCATAAATTTTAAAATTTATATTTTATAAGTATTTTTATTTTATGCATGTTATTAAAGATAATTCTGCACATAATTTTTGTGTAAATAGGTATTATCACCTTATATGATAATATAAGTGTGCACACACACACACAAATACACAAAGTATTTGGTTTAAAATTATTCACCAAGATACATAAGTCCACAAAATAGATTTTATTTTTACATGAACCAGTCATTAAAAAAATAGTCATCAAATATTTCAGGTATGAAAAACACTAGCAGAGTTAATTCCACCAACTATAACATATACAATTATTTAAAACCCATTTGAAATGCCTACGTGCCCTTTTTAAATATTTTTATGAGAAAGTTGCACAGTTCAGATGCGTTGGTTTTTCCATTTAATGTTTGATTGCTTTAACATAATCAGATAAACAATAGCTGGAGTTTACTTAGCAATTAGAAATTTAAAAAGTAGAGTAAGAAAACAAGTTTTAAAAATTGTGAGGTCAGAGGCGCCTGGATGGCTCAGTTCGTTAAGTCTCCAACTCTTGATGTCAGCTCAGGTCGTGATCTTGTGGTCATGAGATGGAGCCCTATGTGGCTCTCTGTGCTGAGCATGGAGTCTGCCTGGGATTCTCTCTGTCTCTCTCTTTCTACCCCTCCCCCACTCATGCTCTTACTCTCTCTCTAAATAAATAAATACATAAACATTAAAATTTCAATCAAAAAGAATGAAATCTTGCCATTTAAAATGACATGGATGGAGCTACAGTATATTCTGCTAAGTGAAATAAGTCAGTCAGAGAAAGACAAATAAAATACTACATGATTTCACTCATATGTGGGATTTAAGAAACAAAACAGAGGAGCAAAGGGGAAGGAAAAATAAAGAGAGAAAGAGGCAGGAGTGGGAAACAAACTGTAAGAGAGAACAAACTGAGCGTTGCTGGAGGGAGGTGGGTGGGGAATGGGCTAGATGGGTGATGGGTATTAAGAAGGGCATTTGCTATGATGAGCACTGGGTGTTGTATGTAAATGACGAATCACTCTGAATTCTACACCTGAAACCAATTTTACCATACATGTTAACTAAGTAGAACTTAAATAAAAACTTGAATGTCTTTTTGAACAACTTGTGCAAGTTCAACTTTCTTCCATCATACCCCAAAACAAGTCCAGATTCTGTTAGGGCATTAGTTCTCAAGGGTTGTTCTCTAGATGCTGTAAACCCTAATAAGCCATTTTTATACCTTTCTGTGTTATCTAATCAGCCACTTCCCATTCTTTCTGAAGACAATAGCCAATCTCAAGAAGTAGGCGTGACCTTAGGTGAGACTGACCATATAAAAAGCCCGTCTGTCCAGAGAGGACTTCTTTTACAGGGAAGACTGGCTGAGTTTGCAGCTTCCAGGCTTCAGGGAGCAGAGAGTTCCTACTGACCCTGATAGCAGCAGACCTTCCAGACCTTCCAGAGCTTCCAGAGGTAAGACCACTCAGTAGACCCTGGTGAGTATGGAATTTACAGTAAATATCTTCATGCCTACTTTCTCCTCTACAAATACTTTCAATTTAGCTGTTGTCCTGGTTGGGTCTTGTCCAAGCAAACAAACAGCTTTCCTAGTTATTTAAAATGACATCAAGGTTTAAAATATCTGTGTAACTAGAGCATTTGTAATATAATAATATTTATTATATTAAATTGATGATTTTTTATTCTTTTTTTTACTTAAAAAAATTTTTTTAATGTTCATATTTGACAGAGAAAGAGAGACAGAGTCCAAGTGGGGGGACTGATGGAGAGAAGGAGACACAGAATCTGAAGCAGGCTCCAGGCTCCAAACTGTCAGCACAGAGACCAGTGTGGGGCACGGACTCATGAACTGTCAGATCATGACATGAGCCGAAGTCGGATGCTTAACTGACTGAGCTACCCAGGCGCCCCGATTATTTTTTTTTTAAGTTTTATTTGTTTTGTTTTTTGTTTCTTTTTAGCATTTATTAATTTTTGAAAAGCAGAGAGAGACAGAGCATGAATGGGGGAGGGGTAGAGAGAGAGGGAGACACAGAATCTGAAGCAGGCTCCAGGCTCTGAGCTGTCAGCACAGAGCTTGACGCGGGGCTCAAACTCAGGACTGCAAGATCATGACCTGAGCCGAAGTCGGCTATTCAACCAACTGAGGCACCCAGGCGCCCCAGCGCCCCGATTATTTTTTATTCTATTATCTTATGTGTTACTAAGGTTTTTTTTAGGTCTTAGAGATTTATGCAGTTTTTATGCAGTTTCGGAACTCATAAAGCACCTGAAATGTTCAACATAATGTATATATGTAATAGTCTTTGTAGCCATCAACATGAAAGTTTAGTGTGCTGAATTGGTTAGAAACCCTTTTTTGTAAAAGTCCTACTATGCTCTCCTTCTAAAACCTTCAGTTTGCAGACTAGATTTAAAAGGCTCTTACCAATGGGTAAGGACTCCCAAGAAGTGGCATTGATCACCATGGGGAAATACCAAAAATACAGATGAACTGATCATGCTTCTCTTAACTACATCTCTGTACTTTCTAGTGCAAAAAGGAAATCCAAATACTTATTCTCTTTTTTGTTTGTTAAAAAAAAAAAAAAAAAGATTAATCATTGCTCTTTAGCACTGTGGCTTGAACGTTCACCAGTTCAAGATGTGAAGATGTTCTGATGATCTGAACTGACTCTGGGAAAAATCATTTTCCAAACTAGAAATAAAAGATAATTTTTACCCTTTATTTCCTTTACAAAAAAATTTTTTTTAATATTTATTTATTTTTGTGGGAGAGAGAAAGACAGAACATGAGTGGGGGTGGGGCAGAGGGGGAGGGAGACACAGAACCTGAAGCAGGCTCTAGGCTCTAGGCTCGGAGCTGCCAGCACAAAGCCTGATATGAGGCTCAAACTCATAAACTGCGAGATCATGACCTGAGCCGAAGTCGGATGCTTAACCGACTGAGCCACCCAGGCGCCCCTAGACTTTATTTCCTGAAAGGAGGAGTTTTGCTATTAAAGTTAGAAGCACAAATTCAACTGCTTACAGTTGCAGGAGTCAAAGTTGAAGGCAACACTGATTAAATTAAACAAGCTTAAATTAAACCTAATCAGTTTTATTTATTTTTAGAAAAGTACACCTGTCAGTTTGGAGACAGTATACATGGAGGCTGTTAGCATAGAGATGAAGTGTCTGTGTGTATATGTGTGCCTGTGTTACAGTCATGAAGAGAGAGAGAAACACATGCAGAGAGAGAGAGTCAGGGTGGGGAGAGGGGGAGATTGAGATTCTATATAGGCTTCTGCACCAATCAGCTAAGAAATGTAACTCTGTAATTATCCTTTCACTCCCTGACCCAGTCTTTGAGGGGCAGTAGTTTAGCTCTGATTGGGAAATTGACTATTTGACATTTATTTATTTTTGAGAGGCAGAGACAGAGTGTGAGTGGGGAAGGGGCAGAGAGAGAGGGAGGAACACAGAATCTGAAGTAGACCCAGGCTCTGAGCTGTCAGCACAGAGCCCTACACGGGGTTTGAGTTCACAGACCGTAAGATCATGACCTGAACCAAAGTCAGATGCTTGACCAACTGAGCCACCCAGGAGCCCCAAGAACACTGTCTATTTGAAACCAAAAAGATGGTGAGGACACTTTTGTCCCATTTTTTCATTTGTAGCATAGCATAAACCCAACGTATCTATATCTACCATGCCTCCCTTTGTGCTGGGGTTAAATTAATAGGTGGATTAGATAGAGCTCAAGCAGACAAGCTTTTGTCTAAAGGCTTTCCCCCGCCTCATCAGGACAGAAGAATGACTTTCTCTCTCTCTCTCTCTCTCTCTCTCTCTCTCTCTCTCTTTTTAAAGATGTACAGAAATATGGATTTGGACACCTTGCAAGCTTTGCAGAATGAACTCATCTGCTCCATTTGTATGAACTACTACATAGACCCTGTCACCATTGACTGTGGGCACAGCTTTTGCAGTCCCTGCCTGCACCTCTGCTGGGAGGAAGCCCAGACCCTGATGTCCTGCCCTGAGTGCAGGGGAATTTCAGAGAAATCAGACTTCAAAACCAATATTGCGCTCAAGAAACTGGCATCCCTTGCCAGACGGGCCAGAGTTTACCACGCCAACAGCTCCAATGAGCAGATCTGTGTGATACACAAGAAAGCAAAGGAGTTCTTCTGTGAGGCTGACAAGAGCCTGCTGTGTGGGCTCTGCTCTGAAACACCGGAGCATGTGGCTCATGGCCACAGTCCAGTCCAGTGGGCTGCTGAGGAATACAGGGTAAGTGATGGCTCTAGAGCAGTTTGGACTCATAGGCTTCTAAGTCCGAGAGAAAGATGAGGAAAATGATCATGAAGTTGATGTGAGTGGAGATAGTGAAGGTGGTGATTTTTCAATATAAATACCAAGACCAATATCCTTGCAGTGTGTTGACCAATTTTGACGCTATAATCATAGCTACGTTGAACCTTTAGTAAGGGAAATTTCCTTAGAAACATTGTCCAAATCTGTATGTTTGATGTAATTGTGGGGTAAGTGGCTACTACCAGGAACACTGGCTTCTGATGCAAGCTTGATGCCTTCATAGTCAGGTTATATAAAAATTTGAGTGCCAATTTCTCAGGAAATGGATAATATTATCTATAGACTACCCTCAAATCTCTATTACGTTTGTCACCTCTGATATCACAAATATTAGAATCAAATTAGATAATGCAGAGAAATCTGGCCACTCCATGCTAACTCAAGATTACTGGTTTCTCAGCCACTGACCTTTCCCATAGATAAGGGGATGAAATCTATAATATTATCTTCTGTGTTGCTAAAGCTCATGGTTATTTTGCAGGAGAAACTTCTGAAGAGAATGGGCTCTTTATGGAACATGACTCAAGAAATGCAAAATGACCTGAATCAAGAAGCTAACAAAATCCAGTCATTTGAGGTAAGAATGAAAATGTTCTATCTGTTTTTATGCAGATTGACATAATGGTGGTTTAGATTTTTGGCTACATTTAAGTTGCCAATTAAAGGATCATTTTTTTTTTCCATGAAAAAGTAATGGTTTCAAATGATAGATCAGTAATCACAGATATACAGGCCAAAAAAAGCTAGTGCAAAGAATTCTGGTATATGGGATACCCAGGGCATGCGAGATATTCCTAGTCCAACCCTACAGGTTTAGATAAACCTCCTCAGACACTGAGTTTAAGAAAACATTGTAATAGGGGTGCCTGGTGACTCAGTTGGTTAAACGTCCAACTCTTTTTTTCTTAATTTTTTAAAATATTTATTTATTTGAGAGAGAGAGTGAGAGACAGAGTGCTAGCTAGCAGGGGAGGGGCAAAGGGAGAGGGAGACACAGAATTCGAAGCAGGCTCCAGGCTCCGAGCTGTCAGCACAGAGTCCGACGTGGGGCTGGAACTCATGAACCATGAGATCATGACCTGATCCGAAGTTGGATGCTTAACCGAGTGAGCCACCCAGGCACCCCAAGCATCCAACTCTTGATTTTAGCTCAGGTCATAATCTCTTGGTTTGTAAGATTGAGTCCCGCATCAGGCTCTATGCTGAAAGCACAGAGCCTGCTGGGGATTCTCTCCTTCTCTCTCTGCCCTTCCCCTGCTCCTGCGTGCTCTCTCTCTCTCTCTCTCTCAAAATAAATAAACTTAAAAATAAAATAAAACATTGCAATGAATTTGGCTGTGAAGAAGAGGAGAGCCATAGGGTAGCACCGAGAGGAAAAGTAGAGAATTTAAAGATCTGTAAAGTGTGGTGTATACATAAGTATTTTTAAACATTTAGAAAAATTAGACAAAGGAACAAAAGAAAAGGAGGTTCAGGTAAGAGAGGAAATAATTGATGGAGCATCACAGCAAGAGAGCCTGGGACCTCTTAGAGAGCTTGATTTGAACAGGGAAGGCATCTAAGAACATAGACAAAGGGTGAACATAAAGGACTAGCAAATATTCCAGACATTTGGAGATATGAGGTACGAAGTTTGTCAAGTACTTTCTCAATGACACCAAGGAAATAGGATTTGAAGGTTGAGGTTTTCTGTTGCGAGTGAGGCTAACCCTTTACACCTACCATCTCCTCAGGACTATGTGCTTTTAAGGAAGGTGATGATCAAAATGCAGTATCAGAAGATGCATCTGTTTCTCCGTGAGGAGGAGCAACTCCATCTGGAGACACTGGAGAAAGAGGCAGAGGAGATTTTGCAACAACTCCAGGAAAGTGCATTCAGAATGACCCAACAGAAAGCAAGCCTGAAAGAAATGTACAAAGAGCTGGCTGAGATGTGCCACAAGCCTGACCTGGAGCTGCTCCAGGTGAGAAGGCAGGGTTCATCCTCAGAGACAGGAATCCTTTTTTGGGCAACGTTGCCATGACATTGAAATGCTAACAGCATATACCATTACTCTCAGCAAAGTCATGATGCTTATTGACTCCCATCATTCTGTTTGTCCAACCATTTATTTCTTCATATCCTGGTAATCTTTGGGATATTTTTTCCCATTTAGGAGCTAACCTATGGCAAAATTATTGCTGTGTAATCAGAAGTACTAATCACATGGATAAATGATCCAAAATCAGAAAAACCTTATAACTAGAGGAAGGTTAGCTATGTTGGAGTAATTCTCAATTTATGTTCCCCTAATCCATTGTCACTCTCTGTTTCCCCCACTCCAGAAATAACTTGCTGAAGACACTGAGATTTTGCCCTCTGCCTAGGCAAGGGTTGTAGAATTTGGCAATCAATTTTACTGCACTCCAAAACTTTTTAAAATGTAATTTCTCTGTTTTGCTTTCATTGTTATCGCAAATGATCAGATCTCTTCTTGGGAATAAGACTGGGCTCTGAGTGACAGTGGAAACCTAGATCGTGTTGCATCTCTGCACAGCCCCTTCCTGACCTCCTTCTTTCCTTAATATATCCTGAGGAACTCTGTCATGCTTTAGTTTAGGTTCTATTAAGGTAGTCTCTGATTGTTCCTTAGAGGGGAATGAGAGAAAAAAATACATCATTTAAGCAAACAAACAAGAATACTTAGAGAAGCAAAAAAACAAAACTCTCATGATTAACATTACTTTTTTTTTTCCCTTACAGGACTTGGGAAATGTATTGCAAAGGTGAGTTTCCACTAATGGTTACCGATTGCTGAGCAAGTCTCTTGTTCTTATTGATAAAGTGGATGGACATGTTTTGAGCTCTTAAAATCATTCTCTGTGGCTACTTTCTGTTGTTGTTTGTTGTTGTTGAAGCTTATTTATTTATATTTGAGAGAGTGAGAGCGAGCACACAAGCAGGGGAAGGAGAGAGAGAGAGAGGGAGAGAGAGAATCCCAAGCAGGCTCCACACTGTCAACATGGAGCCCAGTGTGGGGCTCAATCCCACAATCTGAGATTGCGACCTGTGTAGAAACCAAGAGTCAGACGCTTAACTGACTGAGCCACCCAGGTGCCCCTCTGTGGCTACTTTCTATTTCTTTTTAAAGAAGCCTAAAGACCTTCTGCTCCTTGGACTCAGTTTTCTTTTTGTGTGGATGAATTAAAATATACTTCAAACCATGCAACATTCTGGGCTCTGTTCCACTCACTGCTCCCAAATCCTCTTCCACCTCACCACAGTAAAACTTACCGAAGGAATTTTTCTAAGGTGTAACAGAAGGGGTTCCTACCCTAGAGAGTTGGAGGTGAAAAAGACAAGAAAGACGGATATTCCCCAAGAATGGATAGGAGGGGAGTGTGATTTTGTTCCCAGCAGTAGTAATGATCTCACCTATTCCATCACAACACATCCAGTGGTAGACAGGGCCTCACAGGAAATGGCTTCCTGGTGCCCATTGAGGGGGGTCAGACCCTGGGGACCAAAGCTGCCAGGCTGAAAGTAGATTCTCTTGCTGGACAGAAAAGAACAAAACTGTCTGACTCAGTTGGCCCTCCCCTTTTAGACACTGAATATATCATTAGTGACTATGTGCAGACTGACCTCCCAAAGGCTTTGCCTGAACATTGTGCTCTCTGTAAGACCTCAGGATCTTTGCTCTGCCTGAGGTGGAATAGAGGGAGGGAATGATCCTCAGTAATTTGCGAAATAGAATAATATCTGAGAAGAATGGAGAAGTTGGAGTTTGATATAATTTAAATTTAGAAAAAAAGGTAAAGTAACGTTTCTCATATTCCCAAGAGCATAGAATACAATGTATTCCCAACAAACCAAAATGGGAGAATTCTGATGAAAACTCTTTGAGTAAACACTGCTGCTTTTGTAATCTAGTGTGATTGACCTTTGGCCCAGAAGTGTAACTGATGTCATTCTTTACAGGACTGAATTGGTGCAGGTGCAAAAGCCTCAGCCCATGATTCCAGAGCTCACCTCGCACGGCATCACAGGAATCCTAGACATACTGAACAACTTCAGAGGTAAGAATCAGCCCTTTGGCAATCAGGCCTCAATTTCTCTAGTGGTTCTTGGGGATGATTCTCCTTTCTCTTTTAATTTTGTTTTTTCTGACATGAAGGTAGTGTATGACTTTCCAAACTTATTGTCTCTTTTCTCTCTAAATAGTCATGTTACAATGATAAAGACTAAATTTTCCAACTTATACTTTACTGAAAATGCAAAGCACGATACATATTTTTTAGTTGTTTCTGGCACAAACAGAGCAAGAGAAGAGTAATCAGGTTGGTCGTGTAGTTATGAAGAGCTAGAATATTTAGTTCTCAGAGCAACAATCAATATGTATGTTTATTCAGTTTACTCCAGTCTTGAAAGTTTTAAATATGGCATTGGTGGCTTTTAATTTTTTCTATATTCCAAGTGCCTTTATCACGCATTGTACAAAGACTATTTATTACTTATAAAATCAGAAAGCTTTGACAGAGAAAGATCAAAATTGTCATTGGCAGAATAATTTTAATGTTATGAGAGCAATCTCAAAGCCACTGAAAGGCAAGGGATGTGTGAACAGGGCTGAAACAGAGTGGACCCACAACAGAGAGTAGGTCTAGACAGCAGAGGGCTAAAATTGGCATTTGACTAAATCCAGGGTCTGAACAGATAATGTAAAGCCACAACATTCTTTTCAGAAGCTTCTAAACTAAGCATACATGGATTTCTATAAAATTTTTGACATTTGAAAATGTCACAGGTACCAGTTATATGCCAGTCAATACCCACATAATAGCTAGGTGCTATTTATTTATTAAATAGTATTAAAGATAAACAACACAGGAAGAGTTTTCTGAAGTAAAGACAAAAAATGAGGTGTGTCCTGAAACAAATTATCCAGACTGACATCAAATGACTGCTTCACACAGTTCACAATATGTCTGGATGTTTTTCCTTTTTCTGTATGATTTGAAGGGTTTCTGTGCTATAGAGGCAGTCACAACTCTTGCTCTTCATAGATAAGCCATCTGAACTCTCTTCACTCTTTTGTATTTCCTTGAAGGAGGGGAAATGAAGAGGTCATTGGTGGGTAGAAAATCTTTGCCCCTCAGGACATGGAAACCCATTCACTGACCTAATTTTTGCCTCTCTTTGTAGTGGATAATGTGCTGAGTCAGGAAGCCACTGGTCGCTACATGTGCGTTTCTGAGGATGCTGGAAGTGTGATGTTTGGAGTCACCCATCCTGGTGTGTACAGAGAGCCTGAGAGCCTGGCGAGCTTGGCAGCCTGGGGACCTCAGGTCTTCACCTCTGGTAAACATTACTGGGAGGTGGATGTCACATGCTCCCCAAATTGGATTCTGGGAGTCTGTAAAGATTCCTTGATGAGTAATATTGATATCATTAGTGATCCTGAGGCAGCATTTCTTCTGTTTTCTTTGAAGATACACAATCGTTATAGTCTCTCCACCAACTCCCCGCCCTTAATTCAGTATGTGGAAAGGCCTCTGGGTCAGATTGGAGTATTTCTGGATTATGACAATGGAACTGTGAGCTTCTATGATGTTTGCAAAAGTTCCCTCATATACAGTTTCCTTCCTTCCTCCTTCTCTTTCCCTCTGAAGCCATTCCTTTGCTTTGGTTCCCTCTGAAAAAACAAGTTTTGTGAGCATTTATTTGATGAATTCCCATGTCTGAGGAAATTCCTATCATGAAATCTTTTCATGTAAAACAACAGGATAATAAGGGTCTTTGAGCACACTGACTTAAGGGAACAGAATCATTGTACGTTTATAAAATGGCATTAACTATGTTGACTATATAAATTTGTGTATTAAATTTTCTTTTAATAAAAAATTGTTTATTTTGGAGCATTTTCTGGAATATAATCAATGCCTTCTCTTCTTTCTTTCTTTCTTTTTATTTTTGTTTTATTTTTTATTTTTTTTAAATTTACATACAAATTAGTTAGCATATAGTGCAACAATGATTTCAGGAGTAGATTCCTTAGTGGCCCTTCCCCCGTTTAGCCCATCCCCCCCTCCCACAACCGTTCCCGGAATCCTCAGTTTGTTCTCCATATTTATGATTCTCTTCTGTTTTGTCCCCCTCCCTGTTTTTATATTATTTTTGTTTCCCTTCCCTCATGTTCATCTGTTTTGTCTCTTCAAGTCCTCATATGAGTGAAGTAATATTATTTTTGTCTTTCTCTGACTAATTTCACTTAGCATACATAATACCCTCCAGTTCCATCCACATCATTGCAAATGGCATGATTTCATTCTTTTTGATTGCCAAGTAATACTCCATTGTATATATATGTATATATACCACATCTTCCTTATCCATTCATCCATGGATGGACATTTGGGCTCTTCCCGTACTTTGGTTACTGTTGATAGTGCTGCCATAAACATGGGGTGAATGTGTCCCTTCAAAACATCACACTTGTATCCCTTGGATAAATGCCTAGTATTGCAATTGCTGGGTCGCAGGGTAGTTCTATTTTTAGTTTTTTGAGAAACCTCCATACTGTTTCCCAGAGTGGCTGCACCAGCTTGCATTCCCACCAACAATGCAAAAGAGATCCTCTTTCTCCACATCCTCGCCAACATCTGTTGTTGCCTGAGTTGTTAATGTTAACCATTCTGACAGGTGTCAGGTGGTATCTCATGGTGGTTTTGGTTTGTATTTCCCTGATGATGAATGATGTGGAGCATTTTTTCATGTGTCGGTTGGCCATCTGGATGTCTGCTTTGGAGAAGTGTCTATTCATGTCTTTTGCCCATTTCTTCACTGGATTATTTGTTTTTTGGGTGTTGAGTTTGATAAGGTCTTTACAGATTTTGGATACTAACCTTTTATCTGATATGTCATTTGCAAATATCTTCTCCCATTCTGTCAGTTGCCTTTTAGTTTTGCTGTTTGTTTCCTTTGCTGTGCAGAAGCTTTTTATTTTGATGAGGTCCCAGTAGTTCATTTTTGCTTTTGTTTCCCTTGCCTCCAGAGATGTGTTGAGTAAGAAGTTGCTGTGGCCAAGGTCAAAGAGGTTTTTGCCTGCTTTCTCCTCGAGGATTTTGATGGCTTCCTGTCTCACATTTAGGTCTTTCAGCCATCTTGAGTTTATTTTTGATTATGGTGTAAGAAGCTGGTCCAGGTTCATTCTTCTGCACATCGCTGTCCAGTTTTCACAGCACCACCTGCTGAAGATACTGTGTTTATTCCATTTGATATTCTTTCCTGCTTTGTCAAAGATTAGTTGGCCACACGTTTATGGGTCCATTTCTGGGCTCTCTATTCTGTTCTGTTGATCTGAGTGTCTGTTCTTGTGCCAGCCTTTTCTTCTTCTTTTTTTAATAACAGTTTTAGTAAGATGAAATTTACATACCATAAAAGTCATTCCTCTAAAGTATATACATAATTCAGAGGCACCTGGGTGACTCAGTTGGTTACCCGTCCTACTCTTGATTTCAGCTCAGGTCACGATCTCACGGTTTGTGAAATTGAGGCCCACATGGGGCTTCGTGCTGACAACGTGGAGCTTGCTTGGGATTCTCTGTCTCTCCATCTCTCTCTGCCCCTCCCCCTCTCTTTCTTTCAAAAATACAAAAATTATAAAGTACATAATTCAGTGGCTTTTAGTAATATCCCAAGAGTTGTACAACTATCATAACGATTTAATCCCAGGACATTTCCATCACCCCCAAAAGAAATAAATACCCTTTAATACTTACTCCCTTTTCACCCTCTCATCCCTTGTCAACCTCAACTCTCCTTGCAGTCTGTATGGATTTGTCTATCATATACATTTCATGCAAAGTCAGTCACACACAGCATGTGGCTTTTTGTATTTTTATTTTTGTATTTTGTAAACATTCACATAATGTTTTCAAGGCTCCTCTGCATTGTGAGCAATGTGTTTTACTTGCATGTTTGAACAAGATTGGAGTAGAAGAAATGAAGTGGTATATATCTCAGCTTAGTATGCAAAAGGAGTGATGCTTAATCTTCTCTTCAAGGCTGACCTAGTTGGATAAATCCAAGTATCTGACAGGCATTATCATTCCTCTAAACCTTAGTCATTCATCGAATCTTGACTGAAACAAAAGCTTTTTAGGGAAGTCCTTCTGACTCCACAGATCAGGGTAGTTCCTCTTGTTCCATACCCTCTAAGCATATTATATTACCTTATTATAATTATCAACAAATTTTCATCAAATTGGTAGACACTTATTAGATTGAAACTTGTTAGACTGATACTTATTAGGTTGAAAATTCTAAGAGAGTAGAGGCAGTATTTGTCTCACTTACAACTCTATTCCCACTATTCAATGCAGTACTTAGACCATAAAATACAATAAATTAAACATGAATAGATAAATGAGCAAAAGAGTTAATGTAAGCAAATATTATTTCAGCATTGAAACATGATTTTTCAGAATACAGCTAACATAATAGGACAAAAAATACTAATGGGAAATGTCAACAACAGACAAGAAATAGATTAATTTCCAGATTCATAGACTAAGAAAAGTCCATTATTTTAAGGTATGAAATACCGACGGCATAATTTTATTCTGTAGTGTTGATTTTGAGATTTCCCTAGGATAATCAATATAATCTAGTAGAAGATGAAGACCCTACATAAAGTGATAAAGTGATAGGGAAACAAGAAATAGCACTTTGAATAATGGAGACTATCAGTTTCTAAACTGACATATGTGTTAAATTACTTACTAAACATAAAGTGGTATTAACTTCTCTAAGCAGTGCATAAAACAAAACCTGTTTAGATTTGAAAAAATAATACAGATGATAGAGAATAGAGAATTCTATAATACCATGTGATATCTGTAACTTGTAAAATTTTTTTAAGAAAGAAATACTTTGGAGTACAGTCATAGGATAAATAATGACTGAAATATGAAGCAACCACATAATCACTAATGTGCTTAATCCCATGACATTGAGGGGTCACTTCTCATGGGTAGTTGGTGCAAGTGAAAGCCTCTCTTAGGACCAGTTAGGGGATAGACTAACCTGATCTAACAAGAGCCTCCACATTGAAATGAGTTGGAAGATGTGCTCTCTCACATGGCTGCCCAAATAGCAGAGGTGGTCAAGAGGTAGACTGACATAGTCAACCACTGGCTGTTATCTAGGTGTATGTAAAATTCCAATTTGTGGCCTTGTCCCATCCAGCAGGAAAGCTGCAAAAAATATCTGGAGCAAAGGGATCTGACTTTCAGGAAATGAGTTGGTGTTTTCTACAGCTCTTGTGTTCCATTCCTATTGGTTTATGCTTAGGCATTGGAGCATACCAAGCTGTGAGAAATGTCCGAGAATTCTGGATACACAGTGAGAAGGAGATCAGTTTTTATTGTTTCAGAAGAAAATATTGAAATGATTGGCACAGTAGGAGAAATTCCAAAAGGTTGTGATTAATGAAACACAGGGGAGCCTCAACAAAAGAGATATGGTGTTGTTCAAGGTTAGGTCCAAGTCCAGTGTTCAAGAAGGTATAAACTCTGCTCTTCACATTTTCCAAGTGACAAGTGTTTACCTACTCAAAGCCTGGCTAACTGAGAGCCATGAGACAAGGAGCCTCTTTTTTGCCTTTTACTCCCTTAAATGGGTGACTAAGACAGAAATGATTCTCCAAATTTTGAAAATAGTTATCAGAAATGTTCCATTATTTTTTCACCCTAACACCCAGATTCTGTAGTTAACTTTTTTCCCCTCCCACATCTTTCATGCAGCACTGTGTTGACTAATAGAGAGACTCTATTGCGGGTTTTTTCCTGACTTGCTGCCTCTTTCCAAGTGATCTCAGATTGTATAATCTTATCTGCTGGAGCTTCAGTCTAACACTCCTTTTCTATTTTTGCCTGTGGTTCCTGAGATTTTTTTACAGATGCTAACACTTTGCTGAGTAACAGCAAATACATCTGAAGTTTGATAATATTAAGTTTTCTTCCTTTTCAAAGAAAATTTTATAGCTAGCATTCTTCTTATTTCTCTCAGATTTTCTTGTATCTCCAGGCAGAATTAGCTACTTTAAAGACATTCAATATTTGCCTTCAATATTAGAAGATGGGACAGTTTACATTTCTTTTTTTTTAATATGAAATTTATTGTCAAATTGGTTTCCATACAACACCCCATGCTCATCCCAACAGGTACCCTCCTCAATTCCCATCACCTACCCTTCCCTCCCTCCCACCCCCCATCAACCCTCAGTTTGTTCTGTTTTTAAGAATCTCTTATGTTTTGGCTTCCTCCATCTCTAACCTTTTTTTATTTTTATTTCCTTCCCCCACCCCCACCATGGTCTTCTGTTAAGTTTCTCAGGGTCCACATAGGAGTGAAAACATATGGTATCTGTCTCTGTATGACTTATTTCACTTAACATAACACTCTCCAGTTCCATCCACGTTGCTACAAAAGGCCATATTTCAATCTTTCTCATCGTCACGTAGTATTCCATTGTGTATATAAACCACAACTTCCAATAATCCAGTGAAAAAATGGGCAGAAAACATAAATAGACACTTCTCTAAAGAAGACATCCAGATGGCCAACAGGCACATGAAAAGATGCTCAACGTCACTCCTCATCAGGGAAATACAAATCAAAACCACACTCAGATACCACCTCATGCCAGTCAGAGTGGCTAAAATGAACAAATCAGGGGACTATAGATGCTGAAGAGGATGTGGAGAAACGGGAACCCTCTTGCACTGTTGGTGGGAATGCAAACTGGTGCAGTCGCTCCGGAAAACAGTGTGGAGGTTCCTCAAAAAGTTAGAAACAGATCTACCCTATGACCCAGCAATTGCACTGCTAGGAATTTACTCAAGGGATACAGGAGTGCTGATGCATAGGGGCACTTGTACCCCAATATTTATAGCAGCACTCTCAACAATAGCCAAATTATGTAAAGAGGCTAAATGTCCATCAACTGATGAATGTTTGCATTTCTATTTGGTACATTTTCTCAGCCATCACATCAAAAGTATTTTATTCTTGATAGTCCTGGAGATGTTTATCACATTCATTCTATCTACCTCTTAGGTTTGATTACTTATATAGAATTAATATAACCTGATGGGGCTCCTGGGTGGTTCAGTCAGTTGAGCGTCCGACTTTGGCTCAGATCGTGATCTCACGGGTCGTGAGTTCAAGCCCTGTGTCGGGCTCTGTGCTGACAGCTCAGAGCCTGGAGCCTACTTCAGATTCTGTATCTCTCACTCTCTCTGCCCCTCCTCCACTTGTGTTCTTTCTTTCTCTGCTTCTCAAAAATAAAGAAACATAAGAAAAAAATTTAAAAAAAAAGAATTAGTATAACCTGAAACTTATTTATGACTGAAATGAAATCAAAGTGAGGCCATTAGAAAACTTCCCAATTATTACACTCAACATCTGGGACTTCCTTGGTATCTTATCCATGAAAATAAGATATTTATTCCTTTACCTGGCCACATTTTTTTATATGGCAAGAATTTTTATTCTCTTATGAAACAAAAAGTAAAAATGACATGAAAGAAAATGTGGAAAGAAAATGCTCTTATAAAACACATAGCCTTGGGGGTGCCTGAGTGGCTCAGTCGGTTAAGCGACCAACTTCCGGCTCAGGTCATGATCTCACGGTTTGTGAGTTCAGGCCCCGCGTCAGACTCTGTGCTGACAGCTCAGAGCCTGGAGCCTGCTTCGGATTCTGTGTCTCCCTCTCTCTCTGTCCCTCCCCTACTCACGCTCTGTGTGTGTCTCTCTCTGTGTGTCAAAAGTAAACATTAAAAAAATTTAAAAACAAACTGTAATTGGATAATTGTATCTTCTACAATTAACAAATGAGTTGGTGCTGCCACTCACGCCCAAACTTGATATATCAAGCTGAGCTTGTTCTCTTGTTCCTAAAGTTCCAGAAATGAGAAAGATAATTATGAGTAGACTCCAAGAAAAACTTTCTTTTTGAAAGGGGACAGGATTTTGAATTTTGACATTATAAATTTTTAGGCTGTTTGTTTTCCCTTCTCAGTGGTAGGTATCACTGTGTAACTGAACTGCTCCAAACACTTTCATTATCTGAGATTTTAAGAAGGGACTAGTTTTTTTGATTGTTTGTTTGTTTTGTTCTGTTTTGAGAAAGAGACAGCACAATCAGGAAGTGGGGAGAGAATCCCAAAGCAGGCTCCCTGCTGACAGAGGGAGTTCCAATTCAGGAACTGAGATCATGACCTGAACCTGAACGGAAACCAAGAGTCAGATGCTTAACGGACTGAGCCACCCAGGCACCCCAGAATGGGACATATTTCAGTGATGTATATTCTCTCCTGTCCACTTAAGGAATAACTTATAGATCCTTGTACTGGAGCCAAGATCTTATCAATTAAAACTTCTTTATTTATTTAAAGGTTTTTTTTTTTAATTCTAAAATACTTTAATAATATTGACAGGAAGACTGATATACAATGCAATTATGCATTTTACAAGGAGACTCTGTACATCAGGGAAGCAT